>NW_009201175.1:0-59963 GCF_000690835.1 Fulmarus glacialis
GTTCTTGTTAAATTTCATGCCACTGATGACTGCAAATGTACTGACCAGCCTCTCATGCTGACTCATCTTGACGGGTTTCACACCCAGACCACAGGCTGATCCCTCTCCTGTGATAGCCTGGGGAGGAGCTAGATTAGGGTGTTCGCTTTGCACTACTTTAGATTAGTGGGGTTCCCTCCCCTTCTGCTTCTTTGTGTTTATGAGCCTTTTATCACATAACCTAACAGCATCCTCTGAAATTTGGTGTGAATGAGATCATGAGTGCGTTGTGCTTAACCATTACACTTATTCCTCCCACAGAATCAATCAAGGGAAGCAGGGGCAGGGGGTACAGATTATCATGAATACACTCCAAGTTTATAAAAACAGTCCTTTGTTAAACACTGACTTTAAAATTTAGAACTTGCTCTTAAAAATTCATATCCCACTACATTGAAGTTATGATGTGTATATATATACATATATTACAGTATATATGAATGACAGTAGATATGAATTAAAGATGTCTGCTGCCAGCAGGGACACTAAAGAAATAAATATACAGCCCCAGTGATTTGTTTCTTATGAGATGTCTTTCAGAACTATTTACTCTTCAGTGAAATGCTGCATTATCAACACACTTCCCCTTTAGAAGGACTTGCTACAAAGTCTCATGCCCTGCATGCTGGAGACCAACTCAAATCAAATATGTTATTTTCAATTCCTCCCCGCCTTTTTTTTTTTTTGGTTTTGGGTGTGGGTTGCACTTGTAGCATCTTGGAAAAGAAAGTGAGAGGGAAAGCAACCTCCTACATACTAAGAACAACATGAAAGAGAGTTGGGTTTGTTCTGCAAGAGAAAAGAACTAAGGCAAAGGAAGAAGAACCGCTTTGGAGTTCAGAGACAAATGCTATGAACTGCATAGTAGAGTAATAGGAGGAGACTCAGCACAGGGATTCAAGAACAACACTGGGACTGTGCGGAATACAGATTGTGGGTGGAGGATGAAAATTTCTCAACATACTTAGCTGGAGAAAACTCTAAGAATTTTACTTTAAGATACTATTCTGTACCAGCTTTCAAGCAAAGAGGACCCGCACACCAAGTCTGTGGAGATTAAGCCTTCTTTGTACTGGTGTGTACATAGCTGTTTATTCAACATCATTATTTAATCACTAACATTGCAGTCTCTTTCTAGGTTGCAGGGTTTTGGCAACTTAAAGTCATTGCAAATCCAAACTCCTGAGTTCCTCTGGTCTCCTCACTTCCCCTGCAGCAACCCACCCTTCCCAGGTGCTGGCATTCGTATCTATTCAGTGAGACATTTCAAGAAGCTGAGCTGACCACAAACTATCCCTATGAAAAAAGCACCATCAATCTGGCCAGGGCAGCTCCACAAGGTACTAGCACACAGAAGAAAGCATACTCAGGGGAAAAGGAGGGCAGGGCTGGATCACAGCAATCCTAATTTAAGATCAGCTTCAAAAGCTGTGCAACCACAGCCTAAATGTGTCGATCCTTGAAGATGTACCCTCTGGGTATTCTCGTGCAGCAGGACATGCCTATTATCCCATTTCATGGATAGCAAAGAGATGCCAAGTAAACTGCCAAAGCTCACACAGAAAACCTCTGGCAGGAGCGGGAAGCTGAATTTAGGCTTGTCACGATTCAAGAAGTGCCGCCTCCAACAACTGGACCCTGTCTCTTGAAGCTGTCTCTGCGGCAAAGAGCTGGAATCCTAAGAGACAAGGCAAGTACTATTTTAAAGACGGGAAGCAGATACCCATACGAGAAAAGTGACTTCCCCAAAGTCAGCTGCAGTCGTTCTGAACCACAGGCAAAAACCACAGCTGACAGAACCACAGGCAAAAATTAATTTGTAATACAGAAATTTGTGTTTACAAGACAGTCCTTGCCTAATATTACACATCCACACCTTCTAGGGTCCTGTTATGAAGAGTAAGTTTTTTTTTTTAAATTAACCCCTTAAGTTTCTTTTTTCTGATGAGGAAGAAAACAACACTTAAACAGCCAGCTGATGATCATCAGAATACATTCTGAGCAATGTTTCAGTTTTGCTGCTTGGTTCTTGAGAAGACATCTTTTGGCAAAATCAAAAGCAGTACATGCTGAATAATTTCCTATCAGGGCACAGAGGAGAATGAAGAGACTACAAATGCTTATATAACAAGTCATTCTATGCCTCATAAGGTATTTGGGTTTTTTCCTATGTCTATATCTAGTAAGAAAAAGTCAGGTTCTTTCCTTTAGCTTAAATAAAAATAATAGTACAGCAAAGGTATCTCACAACAAATAGACACTCTGAACTTCCACCTCTTACAAGCTTGCAAGCTTTTACATTCTCCGTGACACCTTTCTCAGCTTTTGATGACTTCCATGCTGCTCCATCTACTCCGTGGTAGTGGAGACAGTGCTTTACGAGAGGCTGTAGATGCTAAAGGGTATAAGGAAGCAGGTTATGCAGAAAGCATCTATTTCCAGCACAGGAATGCAGCCTGCAACTATCCCATGACAGGGAGCTCAGTTCAAATAGAAAGTGTAAGCCCAAGCATATCAAAGCACCAGGAGCACTGCATCCTGAGATACCAATGGGAAACCGGGGAGGCGGGGGGAATGAACAAGCACTTAAGTCTAAAATAGGAAAGGAAACAATAAGGCAGATCCTGAAGTTTTATAAGGGAGGCTGGAAAGCATCTGACAGCCTTAGACTGAAAGACTCAGTGTATAAAATACCAGGAAAAAAGTCACAGAGAAAACTCAAGGAAAAAAAAAAAGCTGTAGTGGAGAAATTCATTAATTCTTCAAGATGGTAGGGGCATTAAAGCTCCTGTTTTAGCCTCAAATTCTTAAGAGAGCTCGGAGCCCAATAGCCTTCCTTTCAGTATCCAAAGGCACTCAGCACTCTACAGCTCTTTCACATGGAGGACTTAGTGTCTCAATAGACATTGACAGGAATTATGGATTTTGAGGTGACCACGTGAGAACTAACACATTTTACAAAATCTATTCCTATGTGTATCCCTCCCCCTAAAACTAAAATGAAGCAAAACAAACCTTGCACACTCAGTGTCGAACTCAAGTATTGCATAACTGTTTTGAAGGTCACATCCTGAATGAGTTATGAACGTTTAGGCTATGCATACAGTTTAGGAATACGATATATCTTCATTCCAGCTCTCCCACCCTACTGACAACAGAATTGCAGCTTTCCATTTACATACAGAAAATGGGAATCATGCTGCCCACAGACACTTCAGGACCTGTTATTCTCATCAGTTGAAACGATCTTTCACAGTTGAAGCCTATAGAGCTCAACTCTGATCACAACAGGGTGTTAGTTAGATCATTAATGAATAATTTTCACTTTCTCCATATATTCTTGCTCATGTGTGTGCTAGAACACAAGTCCAGGTGAACACCATCATGAAAAATGGTAAGTATTTAAGGAAATAATTTGCAATTATAGGTTGCTTCCTTTATGGAAGGAGCAAGTAAGTATCACGAAATTATTCTGAGACAGCAGAAGCACTCAACAGATTGGTATTAGATTCTAGAAGAAAGTAAGGAGGAACACATAACATTATTAGGGAGTTAAATGAATCAACCTCATGAACAACAAAGGGACATTCAAAACATCACTTTATCCTCATGCACAATGACATTTTGGGCAAAATGTTCTCCGGAAAAAAAAAAAAAAAAAGAGGTATTTACGGTCAGATTTAATGAGAAAACATGACAAGTGAAGACAAGCCAACCACTTCATAATTACCAGAATCAATCCCAACAGCAGGCCATATTTGCAGTAATGAAAACAGCAACACATTTATTTATAAATATATTTATGAAATGTGTCTTGTTTTCAAAGGGGGCTAAATACCAGGGATACGTTCCTACATGTCTACTTTCCACATAAGAAGGTGGTTTGTCAAATACCGTACAGGAGTTCTAAAGCTCACCAGAGCTGGAAAACCCACCTGCTTACACTGAAAGCCCTCAGAAATACCAATGTCACAGATCAGCAACAAACAAGAACACAAATACGAAAAATCTGTGGAGCATAGAGACGTGAAAAGGC
This sequence comes from Fulmarus glacialis, assembly GCF_000690835.1. Classification (NCBI taxonomy): domain Eukaryota; kingdom Metazoa; phylum Chordata; class Aves; order Procellariiformes; family Procellariidae; genus Fulmarus; species Fulmarus glacialis. The sequence continues at coordinate 4,076 of NW_009201175.1, forward strand.
CAGAGGAGGAGGTGACTAAAATAAAACCACAGATACATAAGTCACCACTGAAACTTGATAGTAGAGACAAAACTTATCTTTGAGGGAAGGGGAACTTCTTCCAAGAAAGAACCCGCTCCTTACCAGAGTGCGGGGTGAGGCCCAGCTGCCGTTTTAAATATCCCACTGCACAGCTAATAGCTGCAAAGCCCAAAGGCAAAGCGACCAACACAGAGGACAACCGCTCAGCAAACACTGATGGAATAGACACCATCAGCAAAAGGGGCAGAGATGAGTGCTGTGAATCTAGAACTGCCTGCCTACAATCCATGACAGCAGCACAGCACATATGGAAGAGCTGAGGGGGATTTACGGTTGGTTTTTTAAAACCTGGGAAATGATATGCCGAGATCCACATTAAAAGGATTTTACGATTGCAGATTCACCCACTAAACACTGGGAACCATCATTATCAGCCCACTGCGGGTCCATTCATATGATCACAGGTTTATTTTTTCTATGAAAATAAAGTGGCTTCTACACTCCACGAGCACGACCAGCTTGCTCTAGGGGGAAAGCAGTATCATGTACAACTTACCCATGTAACACATGAGGATACAGGTCCTGCGATGGAGAAGGGCAGGACTGCACAAACAGGAACAATGCTCTAACAGTCAAGGCAGTCAACTCCTGTCCTTGAAATCCAACATGATCCTTGCATTTACTACAGAGTTTTTTTGCAATGCATAGCAAAATTCCTGACATAGTCATGTTCCTACTAATCGTGTTCCTTGTTTCCTAGTTGTGTTACATGAGACCAAGGTTGCTCTGCAGGCAGAATGGCCAAGCACTTACAATTACAGTGGGCCCTGCACTGTGAACATGGGTGGTTATTTAACACCAAGTGTCCCGAAAAAATACAGGGTCTAAAACTGGGCAGCCAGAAGAAAACTTTCTGAACATCGTTGTGTCCAACTCCCGTGCATTACAATGGAGAAAAGGCAACCCTCCACTTTCCCTCAAACGAGTGCTCTGAAAAATTAAGTCCTAACATTTTATGACATATTCCAGTATCATCACAATAAGGTCACTGCAGGCTGTCTTCACAGCAGAGTTTAAACAGCACACACTAATTACAGCTGAACAATGAGTAAAAAGCAAAACAGGTGCTCCTTGGCTGTATGGTACCGCATACTCCCCTTGAAGACAATGAGATGGCATCTCAGGGAACTGAAAAGTGGCATCATACTGATTCCACATAAGGCAACTGAACAGAAGTCATGCAGAGTACCTTAAGCCCATTCTTCCCCTACCTTTCACAGAATCAGACTCTCAGCCAAGTAGGGCTCAACAATTCATTTAGTATACCCTTCTCCCCAAAAGCAGTATCAACAGATACAGACATCTGCTCAGCAGGACACTGTGTCCCCGTTCCAGTTCTGCCAGATGTTGCATGCCATACTCACAGCTGGGAAACAGTAGAGTTATCCTGTAACTGCTCCCCAAGAGACCAGCGGAAGAAGAAAAACACTACCTCTCACAGCTCTGTGGGAAATACTTCATGTCTGCCAGACCTCACAAAAATTGCAGAAAAACCTACTCACTGTCCAGGGCTGTACTCTCCATCTGAGTAGCTTGTGCAACACATGTTCCTAAAAGCCTCCAAGGATGGAGGCCCTGTACCTTCTTCAGTCAATCTGTGCCAAGGCTGTCTTTTCCCTGGTGGTAGAACAGCCACCGTGAGCTCCCTTTGCTTTTTACTTCTTGTCAATGCGTAACTTCTGCAGCCTCAGTAATGTTCTTTCAGTTTCCTCCTTAGTATGTAAAACCAGTATAGTTTATTCCTATTACTGGTATTACTATATTTGCTTTTAACACCTTGTTATGTGAAAACAGTAATGTTGAGTTTGTGCAAAGTCGATTTGTAGCCTAGCCCTCCCTTACAGTCTGTTCTGAAACACACACAGTTATTTTTTGGCCACATAGGTCCAAAGGAATTCAGTCTCCTGGGTCTCTTTCTGCCTCAGCACCTCTGCTGACACTGCAAATAGGGACTAGGCAGCGAAACTGCTTTTCTCTACCAGAAACCTCTACTCACTAAGGACTGAATGGTAGCTCATTTCTCACAGCCCACCAGAAAGCTATCAGTTCGCAACAGCTTTCAGACCTTACCACCTGGGCTGGATGAAAACCAGTGATACAGATATGGAGACACTATTATAGATCATTACATACATGTCATCTGTCCTCCTGGAATTTTTTCCCTTAAACACAGTGGAAGGATGAGTTTAAGGAGAAGGTCAAAAGGAAGATGGCTAGCAAGAAAAGGCAAGCTGCAATGCTCTACAACTTGAAGGGTTTAAGAACAATACAGAGAACTATCTTCAAGTTTCTGTGTGCAGAATCTCATCTTGGGCAGGGGTGACCCAGAGAGGCTCTTTCAACCATCAAGATTTATGATTACTCGTAGTCAGCATTACTTCCACATCTATTTTACCACAGCAGTTTCTTACTTCAGTACATAGCCACCAAGATCACATGGGAAACAGCTGAAGCAAGCTTTAAACTCAACGATCTTACCACAATATATATTAAAATGGAAAGTTGTCTTATCCCTTAGGACCTCATCTAAATGCTCACCAGCCTCCTTACATCAGCAAGGCTTTTATTAGAGAGAGAGAGAGATTCCCTGATGGAAAGACCACCCATCGGGTATTCCCTCTCACAGCTGCTCTTGTGCAGAGATCCCTAAGGTTTATTTCATGATGACAAAGTTTTTGGGTTTATTTCAATTTTTCCAGAAGACAGATAGATGATATTTATGTTTTTAGCTACAGCTTCTCACAAAATGAGGTAATAAAAATCTCCCCAACCATCATTTATAATATGTAACAATGAAAATTAAGTTCCACATTCAGAAACTGTACCAACTGTTGGTGAAAAAACTCCACATTGACTCCAAGGATGGGATATCATTGCAGTTGTAACTGAGATTTATCAAAGCTGCTTGTCTTTTATGGTCTTCATTTGCAAAGGACCGAATATAACTGGATTACCGGTAATACAGTACAGCTCAGAATAAAATGACATTAATTTTCTTTGCCTGGAAAAGGCGTTTAGCTTTTTTCTTGTAATTACGCCAAAGTGCAAGCCAACTCTAGGGCTACAAGGGAGCAACTGTAAAGAGAAAAACAGGAACAAACCTTCAGTGGGACTTGAACTTGGGAAAGTAATCCTGGCATGTTCAGAATGAGCAACGCCACTTTCACCTCCTCTGACGAAAGTTCACACTGCTCAGCTCTACGAAAGCATTTGAAACAGGAGGGAGGAAAGGAATCACAGCAGGATTGAGAGGGAATGTGTATTGCCTCTGATGAATGGCACAATGCCCAGGCAGCTGCTGCGAGAATGCCAAAAGTGGGACCTTCGTTGCTTCAGCTGGATCCCTCTTGAAGTTTTGAATTACAGATGGATACCTCACTTTATGGGATTCTGCTGCAACATGGTAATGCAGAGATTGCTTGCTACATGTGTCTTTTTCATTCTGAAATTGAAACCCTGATGGGAAACTAGAGTCTCCAACAGCCTCGCACAGCAGCTAAAAAATATATTTCAGCACTTTTACACCAGACCTTGCAGGAATTAACAGTATCCCAGATCTCTTGTTCATCTTTCAAATGCAAAAAGCTACATCAATATGGTAATTGACTCTAGACAGTCATTTTTTAAAAACAAAAACCGAAAAAGCTAAGGTCTGCAGAGTAACTGAAAGAAAATGAATTCTTTAAAATACAGTGAACAACTTGGAGGGTGGTTGCTGCATTTTGAATGAGAGCCATGTTATTTTCCACATAGTAAACACAGTAGGTAAAAGAATGAATCATAGAATCATAGAGTATCTCAAGTTGGAAGGGACCCATAAGGATCATCGAGTCCAACTCCCTGCTCTTCGCAGGACTACCTAAAACTAAATCATGTGACTAAAAGCGTTGTCCAGACGCTCCTTGAACCCTGACAGGCTTGGTGCCGTGACCACTTCCCTGGGGAGCCTGTTCTAGTGAGAGACCACCCTCTCAGTGAAGAACCTTTTCCTTATGTCCAAGCTGAACTTCCCCGATGCAGCTTCAGTCCATTTCTTCCTGTTCTACCGCTGGTCACCAGGGACAGGAGATCAGCACCAGGATTACCCTGTCCCAGGTGGAGAATCTGGCACTTGCTCTTGTTAAAGTTCATACAGCTGGTGGTTGCCCCTCTCTTTCTGTAAGGCCTCTCTACCCTCCAGGGAGTCCACAGCTCCTCCCAGTTCAGTATCGTCGCCAAACTTACTTAATGTACATTCAATTCCTGCGTCCAGATCATTTATAAAAACATTAAAGAGCACTGGCCCTAAAATTGAGTGCTGGGGAACCCCACTGGTGACTGGCCGCCAGCCTGATGTAACCCCATTTACTGTAGCTCTTTGAGCCTGACCCGTCAGCCAATTGCTCACCCAACGTATTATGGACTTGTCTAGCTTTGCGCTGAACATTTCGTCCAGAAGGATACTGTAAGGGACAGTATCAAAAGCTTTGCTAAAATAAAAAAAAACGTGGCTTCCCTTGGCCAAGTGGCTTCGCTTGGTCAACTAGATGGGTGACTTTGTCATAAAAGGAAATTAAGCAGGACTTTCCCCTTGTGAACCCACACTGGCTATGACCAGACTATGTTGTCTCTCAATGCTTTAAGTAAATCAGATATAACTGCAAGTATAAGGCATATTTTCATCTAAAATGAAATTACTAAAAATTCCAAGTTATGACAACTTCTGAGATCTAAAAATTGCCAAGCTTTTAAAATATTTTTAATTCGATAAACATATTCAAGTATTCCATGTTTGCTGTTAGATAAAGTGTAGAGTAGAACTGGAGGACATAACCTTTGACAGCAGCAATATTTTCTGTTCTCGTTCCAGCCTAATCAACTAATTCTGCTTCATCATCACCTCACATGAAGTTGCAAGCTAACACAAAAAAAAAAAAAAAGGCAAAAAAAAGCTTGGTTTCTTCCTACCGAAAAAAACCCCTTGATACTCAGGGATAAGTTCCATGTTTATACTTTTAACACAGTGACTAACAAATACAGTACAACATACTACAGATACTTTGCCCTAATAGTAATTTTAAATGCAAAGCATTTTTTAAAAACATTTTTCTTTAAGCCTCCAGCACAATTAATGTAGCCTTATGTCACCATTTAACAAATTTTTAGACTTTTAACTCATTTCCAGATTTCAAGCCACATCCAATTTTATACAATCCTAAATTAAATATTACACCAGCAAATAAGTAATTTTTGAGTTTTTAACATAAGTAAACCATATGGAAATTAAAATTCTCAGTCAATGGACCATTCATTATATGAGAAGAAGTAGTAAAACCCATTTTCCTATTTCCCCCTCTCCCACCAAAACTAACACCAAAGATAACACCAGATCTGTTTTTCCGCAGAGGATAACAACTAAATTAATAATGCAAAACAAGATTAAACTGGATCATTTCCATTTTATTTAGATTATCATAAAATTGGCAATTTAAACTGCACTGCAAAAAAAAAAGGATTTTGCCTATCATGTTTTGGACTTTTGGACCTCTTCAATATAGCAGAATGATAAAGTTTGTTTTTCACTGTTTTCTGAAAATGGACAATTCTGCTGTGGACCTGTGGTTCTTCCATCCTTAAATTTCTCACAGAACTCAGAAAACATTGGAATTACATTTTAAAAAAAAGATAGGGATCTTTAAGTAATAATTTATTTCCAAATTAAAGTAATTTGAAAGATGTGATGCCACTACTCTCCAATTACTGAAAAGGTCTTTTGATGTTTAGCCAGATCTGACTTTCTATTGTTATGGGCGGGGAAAACATGGAAATAATCTTCCAAGCTTTCTTTAAGCAGCACAGATGAGAGAGAAAAACCTGAAGCAGCTCATTCTTCCTTCTTTATAGGTCACTCTACTACAGGTCACTCTATTGCAGTTGTCAAGCTTTTTACAGTTCTTTCACTTGTTTTAATGAAGTTGGAATAAAATTTATCTTAAAAGAATCCAGCACAGTTCCACAAAAGCCTTTAAGTTCACACACCTCACTTAAATTACCTGAAGACAAGTAAATTCATATCCTTCACTGTAGCTATTGCTGACTAGTAGTTTTCTGGAAGGCTGGGACAACAAAGAACCAGTATATCTGTTTATATCAACACCCCTCTGTCCTGGCAACTGCTAGAGATAAATAGTTTAGGTTTATTTTTAAAAAGAAGCTTAGAATGATCAGAATCAGAAATACAAGAAATAAAACTGGAGGTCTGATGTGAAGCAAAAAAAAAAAAAAAAAAAAAGTTAGGATGCACCTATCACAACTTAAACTAGAAAGGTCACCTCAAATATTAAGTGTCCGAGCTCTTATCGAAAATTTCTACAGTGATTGGGACTTGGTTTGCCAGTGTCATGCTGACCTGGAAAGAGCTGCTAGTAAATAGCGTCAGCTATTTATGTATTACTCCTCCCCCATTGCATTTTTTTCCATTTCTCTTTCAATGTTGATGGTTAGTGAGAAACAGCGGAAGGGGCAACTACTTCTGATGCATTGCAGCCTTCTCTTGTTAACACTTGTATTTGCACTCAGGGTCCTTACGTAAGGGGGCTGTGCAGGGAGTCAAGGAGTAGTAGCACAAAATGTCTGTAACACAGAGCGACCATCCATCCTTCCCTCCACTTGCTCCTCTCCAGCGCCATTGCTTCTGCTTCGGACAACACCAAACCTGGCCTTATACAAGTGCCCCACACAGCTATAGGCTACCAATAGGTAACCAATGTGAATTTTGACCAGCAGAGCACTGCACAAGGAAGGACTCCTGAGTGATGGGTGCTACTTCTCAATTTGACACAGGCTTGACACATGGCTTGAAATGGGCCACCTCTCAGCATCATTTCTTTGCCCTGTCAACTGACTGTCCAAGCTCTTTGGTTCAAGGTTACCTCTTCAGGCTGTTCTTCACAGCAGATGTAACTTGGTGGGGGACTTTTTTTTCTCTTAAGTCTTTTTCATAGTTTACTAATATTTTTCATCTGGACTGTCAAATAAAGCCAAGTACTTGGCTGGTAAACACAACCTGTTTGCAAGGGTGAGAACAACAGAACTGATCTCTTCTGTGCCAATAGCCTGTCAATGGTTCCCCAAGTTCTTCCTTCCCCTGCAGGCCTCACAAACCCCATGCCTAAGTGGACAGACAAGCTCTCCTAAGTCAAGCAGAAGATAGTCTGGATTGCTACGGCAGAAACATGCCCCCACAGAGATCCCATAGACAACCATACAAGAAGCTGGTTTCCAGAAAGGACACGGTCAAGCAGACAGCCTTGGGTTCAACTTCAAGGTGTAGGTACTCACAGCCAAGTGCTAACCATCAAGTATACCACTATGGTACTATGTGTATACACAAGACCTAATAATCTTGTACTTCTGAGCATCACTGTACCAGAAATAATGATTTCCCCCCACGCCCAATCATTGACAATGATTATAAATATTTATAGCAGGTTTAGCAGTGAGTCAGTTCAGATCAGACTACTGCCCATACTCTTAGTCAATATGAAAAGTTAACAGCAACAGAGATCTCACCAAATTTCAACATTTGTACGGACTGTTTCAACATGTAAGGCCGCTTTAAAAAAAGGAGGTAAAAACAATACAATTTCTTCACAGGGAGCGACTCCCAATTCCAGTGTTATGATCTATGACTTGACAGCATTTCATCATCTTGTGCGAGGTTTTTCTTTTCCTTTTTTTTAATACAGTAGCACAGTTTTATCTTAAACAATAGACTTAAGTAAAATTCAGTCATTTATTTCCTTAAACGGTGCTGCATTGTCAGCACCCTATAATTATTTTAGTGTATGAATGCGGTAGTTCAGAATAAAAGTCTTAAATTTATGCAATCTTACAGCACCTTTGCATACATCAGATGCTCCTAGATAATTTGCATGATAATTCAGCCTGTACAAAACCTGCCAGCTCTTGGAAGTGCCTTGTATTATAGACTACCCAGCAGAAGATTTGTTACATTTATAATACTCCTATCAGCCAGTACTATGCAATTAAATTCAATATAAATTATCACAATAAAAAATAAGATCCAATTAAGACCAAACTGCCAGCCAACCAGAGCAAAAAGATCTTACCCTAAAACTTGTAGTTCTTACTATTGTGTCACATTTCTTGCATATGCTTGCCTATCTGTTTTAGTCTCTCTTCCAAAAAGTATACAATTACAACACATTCCTCTTTACATATAGGCGTCTAACCCTCAGGGTTGAATATTGAGACTAGAAAACCTAAAAATGGTGTTTGTGACAAAAACATGACCTTCCATGCCCAGGACTTCCACCAGCTACAGGTATCCCACCCTTTCAGCGAAGAAAGTTCCCTTCTCAACAGCTGAGGCATGCGATAAGGCCTTCATCCAACTCAAGCATTCAACTATGGGGAAAGAGAAGAATCCTCATATGCTCAGAGTACAGATAATGCACAACTTTCTACACCCGTGCTCTAGCTACACTCCTGAGACAAGCCAGCATGCTCCTACACCACAGCTCAACGCTGGCGCATCAACAGAATTCTCTTAAACCAAGCCATAACCCATTTTGTTCTTTCCCCAGCACAGTGCTATAGAAGGTCCTGACCAGCTTGCTCACACAGCAATCCTTAAGAGGATTGAAAAGTCACAAAAAGACATCAGAGATTCAAGATAATATCCATGATGAATGTGAACTACCTAGCACTTCTCAGATGTTGTATCAAGTTTTTGAAACTGGGTAACAAATAGATGATTTGGGGTTTTTGAGAGAAATTAACCAGTAAAAATGTCAAACAGGAACTCTTCAGATAAACATAGAAACAGAAGCCTCACATCCCAAGTGTAATGAGGATTGGTAGTGGTCCAAACTAAGAATACTGACTAACTTTTGAAATTTGCTCGCTTAAAGTTCTGAAATTCATATTTAAGGTCAATTTATAAAACTGTCAATTATCCACAATCTTGTTAAAAAATCTTTTAATATAAAAAAATGGAAATATATTCCAGTCTGTATTTTTTAAGTGCAGAAGTTTGAAAATGTTGGCCTAAACATAGCTCTATTGACAGAGTTCATTATCTCATTGATTTTGAATCAAAAGAAACTATGAGGAGTAACTTTGGGAATGAGACAAAAAAGTAGAAGTGAGACTAAATAGATTTGTCCAATTGTCTTGAAAGGGAAGAAAGTTTTAAATTCAATCTTAAGATTACAATGAGCTTATATACTCAGTAACAGATTTGCATTTTTTTTTTCTAGTTAAACTGGACTCTTTTTTCTTGATACACTAAATGTAAACAGATTTTTTGACACCGACTTTCGTGGATGAAAACTTTAGAACTGGAAAAAAAGAACTTTCGGGTGAGATTCAAGCACTAAACCTTAATGACTTGCAGGAAACAAAGAAAGAAACTAGTGCTGCAATAATCCTATTTTAAGATTAAAACCTAGAAATAAAAATTCCCCTTAACACATGCAAGGATAAAGTACCTTTAAAACAAGGTAGGAAAGGCCTATTTCAACATATGCTTCTTTACCCAAATGGAACTGATCCATCATCATACCCTCAGTTCGTTATTCTTAGAGGTATACTAACACTCAAAATAAAGGAGGCACTAAAGTTCCTGAGAGTGACAGGAAACCCAGCAGAGTAAGAAATTTTAGACAGAGTTATTTACAGATATTTTCCTGTGAGAAAAGAATGGTAAGAATGTAGCTTGAACATTAACAAATCCACTAGAATATCGGTCTGCCTGGTATAGTCAGCAGGTTTGGAGGGGGATTCAGTGAGGCTGGAAATTCAAACTTTAGCTTGTAATCAGAAAAATCCTACTTTAGAAATTTGAACCAGCAGCTAGAAACATGTAATATAATATAGAACTCTCCTAAAAAGGTACCCAGCTACAGGGATCTTATACTGTGTATGTGAAGTTTATGACTATTTAGCTAAAAAAAAAAAAAGCCAATGACACTGAAACTCTTTATTATTCTGCGGGGACCTATTGTTAAGTGAGTGACATGGACAAAATCTGCATTTCCTTCCTTTTCTTTCCTTGGGAATGGTGCTGCAGATTGTGTGTGCAATTCCTCCATTAGGATGTTGACAGAGCAGAAGTTAAACTGAAACAAATTTCCAACTGAAATAGTCTATTCTATTCTATTCTAAAGATACACTTATGGAAACTAAATTAGAATAACTGAATTTTAAAAGAAGATTATTCAAAATGTTCATTCAGATTGTTTATGAAACAATTATTCAGAATGTTTAGGCAACAGTTTAAATGAACTGGTTACTAGTTACTAATGTTTTACTGTGAAGTAGGAAGGCACGTGCAGTGGGGTTCTAGGGCAGATCCAGTTCATATCTTGCAAATACCCAAGAATTTCATTGTCAGCTTTAGAAATGAGAGGTTCAGAACAACGCAGGAAGCCCAGGATTAACTACTTCCCTGTTGCTTTAGCATAGCAGAAAGATGCAAGACCTATTTCATACTATTCTCCCAAGACACCTCCACGCTCCTCAGGAACGTCATTATGTAGTGCTGATTTTCCAGAGTACCAGTGGTTCTTCAAAGAACACTGACAAATACACCACACTGTACAGAAGCTGCTATGTGGTTCAGCCAAGGAGCAGCTCACGTGTAAGTCAGTTTAGGCTTCCTGGAGAAAAAAAAGATTGTTTATTTATTAAACAAGCAAATAAATAATGAAAATGAAGGAACAGATTTGGGGATTATTAGGGAGTATTTATTTGGTAGGAAAAAGCAGACAGGACTTGATGACACTTGTAAGAGATAAGTCCATAAAAACCATTGTTAACAGAACGAACCAGTTAAGTCCACATCCCCAAAGCAAGTTGGCCATCGGTTTTCAACACCTGTTTTCGGACCAGTGCTCGCAGAGTTTAAATGCATTTTTTAAAGTGATCTCCCCACAACCTCTGGGTCAAGAAACACAAGGTAAAAATGCCCTTTCAGAGTTGCTGACTGTGAACGCTAGCTACACCAAATGCAATTTTCAACCGACAGCAGGTGGAGGAGGGCTGAGCATTCTGTCCTGAATGGAGCGTATCAAAATGACATGGCCAACAAGTTGTAGACTGCTGAAGAAAGCAGGTCCCTCCTGACTAGTAAAAGCAGGAAACAGAAAGGTCCATCCAAGATAGTCACAAAGCCATGTTCATTTATAAAAAATCGCACTTCCCTTAACTCAAAATGTGCTGAGCATTACTCATGTATTGGGAGACAACACCTGTAGCCCTCAGGGCTTCCTAGAGTCTCATAACAATTTCCATCTAGGATCTCTTTGACTTACAGGATCAAAGGTTAGCATCAAAAGTAGTCATTTGAAGTGTTCATTTCAGCCTTTACATCAGCAAACACTGTAGTGTAGGACATCCTTCCTGAACAATTAAAACACAGAAAGGACACATATAGCCCTTATCAGTGGGGAATTCCAAGAGCCCTGAAGTGGAGGAACACTCTCTTAAGCTTTACACAATGCAGTCATACTGCATCCAACAAACATTCTTTCTCTCTAGGTCACCTGGCAAGATCCTGCTTTCACTCTGAGCTCACTCTGAGCTACTGAAGTAAGTAAATGAGAATTTCAGGAAGCTGTATTTGCCACTACCACTTTCTCCCCTTGACAAGTTTGCAGACGATACAAAATCAAGAAGAGTGGCTGATACACCAGATGGTTGTGCCACCATTCACACGGACCTTGACAGGCTGGAGAAATGGGCTGACAGAAACCTCATGAAAACTGACAAAGGGAAATGCGAAGTCTTGCACCTGAAGAGGAATAACCCCATCCACCAGTATATGCTGGGGGCAGACCAACTGGAATGCAGTTTTGCAGAAACAAACCTGGTGGTCCTGGTGGACAATGGGTTGAATGTGACCAAATGACGTGCCCTTGAGGTAAAGAAGGCCAACAGCATCTGGGGCTGTATTAAGAGCAACATCACCAGCAGGACAAGGAAGGTGACCATTCCCCTTTACTCAGCACTGGTGAGGCTGCACCTGGAATACTATGTGCTGGGCTCCCCAGTACAAGAAAGATATGGACATACTGAAGCGACCCCAGTGAAGGTCCACAAAGATGATTAAGGGATTGGAACATCTTCCGTATGAGGAGATGCTGAGAGATTCTGACTAAATGTAAAAAAAAAGCTTCTTTTATTCTAAGGGTGATCAAACACTGGCACAGATTGCCCAGAAGGCTTGTAGAATGTCCATCCTTGGAGATATTAAAAACCTCACTGGACACAGACCTGGGCAACCTGCTCTAGCTGACTCTGCTTTAAGCAAGGGGATTGGACTAAAGGATCTCCAGAGGTCCTTTCCAACCTCACTGATTCTGTGATGAACCCCAGACCAATACCAATGTCCAACACTGCACTCTGGCAAACCTTCAGCTTTGCAACTCCTGCCCTCAGGAAAGCATCCTAAGACCACGCATTATACAGAGAACTAACACTGCAAAAGGAGCTGCATCCTGTATCTCTTTGCAAAGGATTTAATGAAACAAACATGTCAGAAGAGAGAAAAATACCTGGAATTGTCAAAGTGTTGTGCAAATACCCTTGCCACTTTTCGAGAGGGAAGAATAGAAGATGATAAGTCCAGTCAGAAGTATTTTGCTTTAAATTGTCTTAGATTGCACAAAGTAAGGTCGTATTTGCACAACAGAATTCACAATATGCATCCAGTGTAGAAATGAGCCAATATACAATGGCATGTAACAATGAACACAGATGCTTTCAATGCTCAAGTGTGCAAACAGTGTAGAAGCTCTGCATCACTGATCACAGATGCCCCATGACTTCATTTTATACATCCAAAATCACATAGTTTCTTTTGGCACATAGATACACACATGTAGGCTACACATCATGCAGATATATACCAATGTGCCTCCTCCCAACTATGACTGAAAGGCCTATTCTGTCCCCGGGAACGAGGTTCTCCTCCCAGTGGTTTAGTAAGTTAAATCTACAGGCATTGCCCTAGGACTTTCGATTTATGCTCCAGATACTCTCTCCACCCAGATATTACACACTTTAAAAAATCTAAACACCATGTCTGAGGAAATAAGACCTGTGTTAAAGAGAACCAGAGGGAACTAGTCATGTGGATCACAAATGTGGCAAAGGAACACTACCATTAACAGTTATTTTAGGCCATTTTATGGGACCTGCAATTCCTACTGCACATGTGAAAAACCTAACGACTTGCTCAAGGTCTCTTCTACCCACAAAGGATTCATTAAGAATTGTGTAGAACAAGAAGAACAAGACAGCAAGACAGAACCAAGGTACAAATAAGTTAGAACTCCAAGCTGACCCTTGGGTGCAAATTAAGATACACTGCCAGGCTTGCAGAAGGAGTCCAGCAGAGACTCTGTAATCGCAGGAGGCTGTAAGGAAGAGCAAGGGCATTGCCAAAGTTTTGTTGGGAAGCCAAGATAAGTGGGTATGAGGCAGAAATGAAGACAGCAGGCAGAAAGAACTTCACAAAAGCAGTTGATTCAAAACACACATTTATACAAACCTAAAAATCAGCTGAAAAAAAACCCCACCAGATAGATAGACAAAGAACATTAAAATGGGCAGTGGTTTCATACCTGCGAATCATTTTTTAGGATAAGCCATCTAACACATGATACAACTGTGACAGTCAGTGAGTGAAATGGCACTAAAACTGCCAAAAGGAATAAATATGCTGGCATCCAGTGTTAAATCAAATACTGATAAGGCTAACTATAGTGCAAAGGCATTTGAAAAGCAGAGCATGGAAACAAAAAAGCTTAACCATTTTCTGCCACCAAGTCTGCAAATCTCACTCTTCGATATTTCTGCATCTTATGTGTGCCTATTACCAAGGAATTCAGCCTTCCAGCAATCAAAGGTGTAAGTACTGCTTTGGCTGGAGATCACCTAAAAATAATACACGTGCAAAGCACACAAATGACATTCCCCTTAGCACAGAAGGGGCTGTGGTGCTAATGGGAAATGTGGTATTTGGAGACAATGATGAAATTCTAACAGCTGCGGCAGAAAGGGGATAGGGAGTGGGGATAATGGAGGACTGGAGCCAAACTAACAGCTGGATCAAAACAGCTTAAGACGAGAGGTATCTTTGGAGTTCCCACACTCTTTTCATCCCTCTTATATTTTACCAGTTACAGCGAAAAAAGTAATAGCGCATAAATAAATTACCTAGAATTTTTCTCATCAACCCTGTCAGGTCATCATTCATCACATCATGAATCTTCTTTATATAAGCATGTAAACACACTGATGATGAGCACTACAGAAAACCCCTTAACAGAAAAATAAATGCAAAGATGACCAGAAAGCCAAGCATCAATCACTGTCACATCCTACACAAAGCAGTTTTGCAGCTACCCAATACTTAAGAATTCTTGAATAAGAGTCATACAAAAAGATAAATGAGGAAAAAAGAATTAAATTTCTTCTGCTCTGTATGGGAATGATTGGTACCCAAAGACTGGTGCCTACATATTGACCTTCCTCGTAGATGGTGACGGTTTGATTATGTGATAACCAAACACACACGCAGGAGCACAGAGGCAGGTGGGGGAACCCCAGTAACATCTTGTGCAGCTATTCCCAGGGCCATCACAGGAGAATGATCATCCCCTCAAAGGCTTTTACATACACATACACACACATATGAGCACAAAGGCACAGGGATTCCCAAAAACTCAGGAAAATAGAGCCCCAACCCCCTGCTAGGGCTGTCCCAGGAGAGCCATCAGCCTCATTGGCCCAGGTGTGACACCTACCAGATGAGTCAACTGGAGAGGCTCTCATGGTCACCTTAAAGACTAAGGGGGATTACTGCCCAGGAGTATGGGACACGTTACAGGATGCAGAGGAACACCATTCTGGGATTGCACAAGAATTATTACAGGATGTTTAGGGTAGGAGACAAAGGCAGGGGAAGGGAGGGATCAAGGTGATTTTGGGGGGAACAAGCATGGAAAATAGAGGGACGAGAGGATAAAATGGGCCAGTCATGTGTAAACAGATTTGCTGCTTGGAGTGGGGCTACAGGTCATAGAGCCCGTGGTCATAGAGTCTGTGGTGCCAGCAACTGCAGTGAGTGCGTAACTCCTAGTAACTACCAAGCCACACCAGCCAGCAACTACTTGCTGGCGAAGCAAGTAATTAAGCTAAGCGGCTTGGCAGAGAGAGAGGTGTGTGTCTCTGGGAGTAAGGCAACTGGTGAAATTGGCTTCTGGAGAGATCAGGGTGGTCCTGGCCAACTTCCAGAGAGACTCAGGTCTGGAGGTCAACTGGAAGACCTGCTACTGGATGGACTCTATGTCCAAGGCTAACTACTGGGGGATCCACAATGCAGGGGGCGCAGGAATGAGGGGCTGTCTGTGTGCCTGTGAGCGAGGGAGTCTATACCAACAACAGGAGTGGGGCTGCAGCCTTGAGGACTCATATGTTCAGGTGACAGCAACTGGGAGACTGGGATCCAGGAGCCAGCTACTGAGTAGACAGTGTCTAAACCCCAGTACTGGAGGGATCCACACTGCATGTATGTATTTATTTTCCACTAACAAACCCATCCTGCTCAGCCAGAGAGAGGGGAACAGGATGAGGCCATTGGTGCTGTTTGCATTTGTGCCAGTGCTAAGTGTTTCTATGTTGATCTGTGTGACCAGCCATGTATTATACATGCCTGCTTGTGTGTGCCCCTACTGAGAATACATATCCAGCCTCACTAGCAGTTTCACCTGGAGACACAGAGCTGCAGCAGCCGCATCTCTATCAGGCTACCAGATCTGTCAGTCCCTTAATAACAACCAGGCTTCCTAGATTTCTATACAGAAAGCAGCAGAAAGAAGCCCAAATACATGCACTGCACAGCAAGCAGTGACCATTATGGGTTCACACACTTCCTGCAGTTCTGACAGGGTCATCAAGAAATCACAGGCAAATGACAAGTTTCTCTTTTTCTGCCTTGTCAAAACAAAAGCCAAAAACCAACTCTTACCTTGACAAGGAGACAATTCAAATGCTCTTATCACCTGCAAATTCCAATGTGTTTCTAACATGCCAATTTGACAACACATTTAAGTAGGAAGAGGAAACCATCATCTACTGGTGGGAGGGTAGGAATGGGTAGAAGACGAAAGAGTCAACTCCATGGCTACTTCCATAAGATCAAGTGTGCAATACTAGGTAGCATCAGTGAATGACCACAATTCCTTAGATGCACCAGTACACGTGTCCAGTGTTACCCCCTGTTGGCAAGTTTACAGTTGTACTGTATGTTTTGAAGTTGCAGATATTTCTTTAAATTCTAGTTTGTACTAGCAAAGGTAGGGGGGGTGGGAAGGGCATGGAAATTCTGGTTCTGGCTTCCAGGGCTGTGAAAAGTAAGCCTGAAAGAGTGAACTTTAACGGCAAATAAAACAGGTTCAAAATAGTGTTAAAATAAAAAAGGATGAGTGGCAGAGTGAAGGGACAAAGCTTTAATGTGCCCTTACCCCCTTATTTCCCACCTCGGTTTTCCTAACTTCATACTAACACCAATCTTGCTTCCACCATACCGCTATTCTGAATTTCTAGTGTAGAGGGACAAATAACCTAAGTAAACAAAATATATAAAATAAACTAACCCCTTTAAAGGCATTCTTCAGATGGTACAAAAGCAAAAAAGAGACTGGTTTGGGTTTTTTCCTCTATCCCTCATTTTCACATTATACTTATATGAGCTGTAGAGTGGACCAAGAAACAGCAAAGAAAGCAAGCTTACAGGAGGCCATCCTTAAAGACATTAATTATTTTGTGATTTTACATTTACTTTCCACTGAATTGATTCTTCTCATGCATGCTTATACATTAAGAAAAACAGGCTGCAACTGGAGTAGCAGCAGCCACATTTGTTCTTTGTTCTGAAAGAACCAGGATTACGCATGCATGTTTTTCATCACCACTTCTTTCTTTTTTTATTACATTTAATTACATTTTCAGACTATGCTGTCCTGTCCTATATATATACTTATGCTACATGAACAGACACAACATCCCTTTGTGTTGCTCTGCATCTTGGACACTTGCATGCTCCTGATCAAACAATGAGCTGGCGGGAAAGGGAGCTGATCTTAACTCACTGAAGAAAGAGTTCAGTGAGACATGAAGATGCACAGTGGCATTTTTTTCCAGTCTAAGGTTGTCAGAATAAGGCTCCAAATGAGCCACTGTCACATACAATACAGTTTTGTTAAGTGCTTGTTTGTTTTTTTGTGGGGCAATTTTTGCTTTCTTGCTATTAATGCAAACTGTACACCAAAATGCTTTATGTCACTAGATAACAGGAGACAAAAGCAAGAGGCACAGGCGGAGGGTACGTCTCAGCTGAGCCTGGACGTGAGAGGGGAATTCACTGAAATGGACAGACACAGAGATTTCAGCAGAGCAGAGGCAGCAGCTGTTGCACTGACGGTAATTAGACGGGGCTGAGGACCTGAGGAAGGGAAACGATAGAGCCATGAAAGAACACAAGGCAAAGAGAGACAGAGTCCTTTCTGAATAAGCAGGTTATTACAAGTTTCAGAGGTGGGGGAAATAAAGCAGAGTAATTCTCGCAAGAATTTTGTAGAGGCAAAAGCTTGTTCAAAAGCTGTTAAACAAGTAGTGGCGACGATGCATTACATGAAACAAAAGCAGAAAATGTTGATCTTTTACTCCTTTGTTTCATGTGGACACCCTTTTTCTGCATACTGGCTACACAAAGTTATAACAGAAAAATACAATCCCTAGTAACTGGCTGCATGAGCGTGAATTTCATTTTGTCAAGTTCACTACATCTTACAAGCAGTATCCCATCTAGCAGATGGAAATACTGAAGCAGAGGCTGATAAAACTACTGTATCAACATCACCAAGTCATTTAAAGAACCAGGAACAGAATTCCCCCACCCCCCCTGATTCTATCCTTTTACACTGGGTCATGGCTGCCTCATACGGCCAACACACTTCTCATCAGCCCAGGCTCCTAGTAAAATGCTCCTTGAAGACTGCTGACCATTCTTCTCCCTCTTCCTTCACTCCCAGTTCCCGGAGTTTTCTGATGTAACAGGCGCTTTCAAGACACCCAAGTGAGAGTCAGTTGACCACCATCTGGAAGGCAATTAGAAGCTCGCTCTAGCACATGAATATGAATCAGAACATGAATCCCACTCCTGTTCTGCAGCGGGATAGGAATGCACAGCTGTTACTACATCTCATTTGAGAGAGGCATCAGAAACTTGACATTCATGACCACCACAAGCACATTCTGAAACTCTGCCCGACTCAGGTCCTCACTGGCAATCGGCCAGGCCCTTGGTGGTTGGGACCACTGTGCATGAAACGTATCAGATGGCATATTGCCTTTTGTCATTTCTGGGAACTGGATTAAGTATGAGGACTGCTGCAACGCTTCATCTTGGTCCCACTGCCCTCCTGCCTCAAATGGAGATAGAGCATTAGCCTGTAGTCTTACAGAGATGTAGCCAACAGATAAAACACATCCTAGCCTGCACTGTATCCTTCTGATTCTAGTGACTCTGAGTTACGGAATATGGGACACTCCACAGCAGACAAATAAACGTAGTGCAGCATGTTCACTAAAAAGCAATACCTTTAAACAGTAATTCCTTGCTGTGTCATGTTTCAAATCAAGGAAGTGCTGCTTAGCACTTGTGTGTTAGCAAAATTCTTGGTAGAAGCTGCAATAGCTTAGGTCTTGCACATTTTATTATTAAAAACAAGACTACAAAAAACCAGGAAGACAAGCAGTAGCTGAGTGAATAGTGAATAAACTTTTATTTAGAAGTTATACCTTCAAATGAAGGCATGTGGTTTAACAGTTCAAGTAAGAAACCACAGCATATTGGCTGCAGGAGATTTTCAGCTTCTCCACAGGTAGCTACATCAGGTCACTCAGTGCTACCAATGCTTTGGGATCCCACAACCAGAAGGGGAATGGTAATAAACACCCTTCCTTATAACACACTTTGGGATCTTCAGTTCTACGCACCAGCAAAGCTTCTGTCCTTCCGCTGTCTAGGAATTAAAGCTCAGTTAGACTACAGGGAAGAGTGAGGAAACAAGAGGAGAAAATCGGGGGAAAAAATGAAAAGTTTAAGCGCTTTTTCCCTCTCAGCTGTTTGACCACCACATTTGCATTGCTTTTTTTTTTTTCTTTCAAGAATGTTTTGACAGTTCCCTGTTCCAGCTGTATAGAGCAAGAAGCTGATGCAGCACCTTTGCTGCTGACAAACAGTTGGAAGTTTTGAGCCAATGAAAACACCAATGTACATGTACACTGTATGTTGGAGAACCAGCCCCATAGTGATGATGGAAATGAGCCCTTTGGCCAGAGGGCAGGATTCACATAAGGAAGAGAAACACTACAATTTAAATCAAGAGCTCAAAAATATCCCCAGTTGATTGCTGGAGACTATTTTCACCACAGACTTTCTCCACTTCTGCAGCTCCATTCTGCAGCTACCCCTTAAGTTATTTCACCTCCACTGAGCCCGTGCTCAGTTCTGGTTTCAGTTCAATAGAAAATTCATTTACGAAGCATATCTTGGACCCCTTAGTGTCAACAATTTCATTCTTCTTTTTTTTTTTTTTAAATGCGGAAAGTCTCACACTGTTTGTGCAAGGGTATCTCCTGAAGCTCTGTGCATTTTAACACAGGATTGAGATGCTGGACTGTAGCTGACACACAGGATTGAGATGTTGATTGTAGCTGACACACATCAAAGCAACTAGGACTGCACCAAGCCACATCACATAGTCTGAACAGCTACAGTCTCTATTATTACCTCAAGGATCTCCACTTAAAGCTGTATTGTGCCGAGCAGATCCAGCCTCTCACGTACCAACAGTCTTCAAGCTACAGCCTTTGCCCCCAATAAGAACAACGCTCACAGAAACAAGGAAATGCAAGAAGCTGGAAGCAAGGCTAGAGCTCTAATGAGCACTACTGACTGAATGGGCAGAGTACAAAACTGACCACAAAGCACTACTTTAGCAAGTACTGCCACCAATAGGCCAATGAAGGCTTGGAGTCCTTTGTCTACATTTCAGTTTTGCCAGTATAGACATGCTATCTGCCTCAATCCCATCCTTAAATTGGCACAGATTGGAAACTTATACTGTGTCATCACATCAGCAAAATTCAACTTTCTACTGCATATCCTTCCACCTAAAGAACTGATTTAAACTACAACTCCAACAGGAAGCTTACTGATATACCTCTACAAAGAAAAAGACTTACAGTATAATAAATAAGCTGCAATACTGAGCTCCCGTATGGCTATTACTGCATATCCACAGTTCATTTACACCATTATGCTTTTTTTCCCCCAACTCCTAGCGTTCCAATTTGTTTTCCATTATACTGAATGGCTACCATTCCTGAATTTGAAAGCTCCCACTTCTCGCACACCAGTTTCTGGAACATATTTCACTTGGTTGGCACAGTTACACTGAAGTAGCTTACAGATTTCTCCAAATTACAGATTTTCCAGTCTGCACAAACCTCCTGTTTTTCCTGTTTACCTGTAGAAACCTCAAGTTCTTCTACCACAAAAAGATTCCTTTCTTTCCAATCTCGTATCTTCAGAGAAGTTCTGACTTTGAATTTTCTCTCAGGCTGCCTTATACAGTTGAATAATTAGCACCCCCAGCTTCTTTTATCATCCACAGAACCACACAACCTTCAGTTTTACTTACCTGTTTTAGAGTTATTTTACCTACCCTGTGAACTTTAAAAATACTACAAGTGACATGTATCATTTGTAATATGACCTGGGCCATCCACAGAAAATCTTGCTAACACAACACTCAGCCACCTCTTTTCCCTGACCCAGACATTATTGGGAAGAAGCTTATTTATTGATTTACAATTTGTTACTAAGAAAGCTGGTGCCCAGTCAGTGTAGAACCACTCTAAATAAAACCACTGGCAAAAAAAAAAAAAACAACAGCTGGCAATCAGCGGATCCAGTGAGCAAGAAACACACCTTTCCAGCAGAAGTAAGGCCTTTTCATGCCACTGTTAAAAGGGTTAAACACATCTCCAGACATTCTGCTTTCCCCAGATATCTGATGGAGCTTACAAGTATCAGCTGCAGCTCACTGGTCCATCTTCAAACCCACCTGGTTCTTCACAGGATAACTTCAGTTACTATTTGTTTTATATTACTAAAGATAATTGCCATTAATACTGTATAGGCAGAAGTAAGGTAGCAACTACCACACTATCATATTCTGCAAAGATTTCTTGTTCATGAATTATTGCAGCAAATTATCCAAATTCAAAACTTGATAAATAATTGAGTTTTTAAAAGTCTGATAGCTTAAAAAAACCCCACAACTAACTTAACAGAAGTTAAGTTGTGTCTTCTCCTTTGCAACTCTTTTATGGTCCTGTTCTCCTTCCCTCCAGCTACACAGAATATTGAATGAAAGAAGGCAGTACCTGCCATTTTAACCAAAACCAGCATGCCTGCTAATATCTAACCTTCCCTTCTCAATCTAGTTTTTTAAAGATCTGTGCATCTTTCCACACAATACCAGAAACAGCTACAATAAAGTTGCCCATCTGAATCATCTATTAAGGAAAGTAATGTTTTGCTATTACCTACCAGAAGGGTATGCTCTAATGGATGTGCATGAGTAAAAAAAAAGAAGAGCAACTTGAAACTGGAATTAATCATATAAACCGCATGATAACTGTGTTTTGATAGACAGAACTCTAAATCCATCCTAAATTATCAGTAAGACCAAACTGATAAATGTTCTTCACAATGGAAAAAGCATTATCAAGCAAGAAAAACTTGCCTCCCAAGCTAAGATTTATTCTCAACAAGTATCTAGGTTTGATACAATATATATAAGGTGGGGCAAACATTTACATTATGAGGGAATTTCTATGCAGTTCGTTAGAAATAAAACTCACAGACATGTAGTGAGTTTTTAAAAAAATGTACTGAAGATACTGTTACCTAAATGTACTACAGAAGGTAAACGTTCTAAATAGTTTTTAGAAGGCCTGACTGTGCAAAATGCCCCATTAAATATTGCTGGTGACTTTGTAGCAATTATCAAGATTTGATTCAATTGTTTAAAACAAATTTCAAGGAAAGTTTCAAGATACTGGGCATATAGAGTAAGTAAAACAATTTAATTAATTTTATAAAAGGCTGATTTAATTAACTTGTCCTGAGGCCTCTTCTTCCCACAAACTGGTCCTGCTGCTTGTATTTTTTCTCTAATCCAGCTGAGCTTGTATTCTGTGACTCAGAAGTGCTTTTTTTTTTATCTGCTTAGCACTCCCCTCACTTTTTTGTTACACCTGAAGTGGAAAAGCCTGCAAGTGTTCACAGCCTTCCTGTCTTACTTAAACAAGCTACTACAGCCCTAACTATAGACAACAAATCCTTCTTCTTGCATACTGTATTATGATGCAAAGTAAAGGCTACTTCCTAGGAAAGTCTGCAGTAAATTGGAGTAAATTCTAAAGGAAAGTATGGAGGCCTTGTTTTAGCACCTTATGCTATGCTAATTGTGAGCTGAGACAACCTCCAGCTCCAAGGTCTCCTTCCTGAAAGTAGAGCAATTAGAAAGGGTCCTGATAGATCAACAGATAGGAAATAAAAGGATGAGAATTACTTAATGGGTTCACTCCACAAAATGTCAAGACACCAATCAAATATATGTAGTAAAGGTGGGCATCTTCTTATTGCTTGGGAAGCTTACAAAACAACGGCCGCAGGTTTAACATTTCTCGTGCAGATGTCTATGTTACTGCTGGTCCTGAAGAGCACGTTAGCAGCAGTCACTAAATGCAGGGCGTTAAAAGAGGGAACACATCCATTTTAAATCTCTAATAAAGGAACACAAATAACAGAATTTTCCCTAATCTGCTTTCCCCAGCTTTCCACCCACAGTAAACAGAAAGTCAAGACTTCCACAAAGATACTTTCCTTTACACTTGAAGTTAACCTCCTAATTGTTATCAAGGTTTTAGGGGCTTGCCTAGCTGGATAAGAGATTGCTAAATGAGCTAGCTATCCAATTTGAAGCAGAAGACTACTGGACTCTCTCCTTCTAACATTGGGGCAATAGAAGGTTTAAATCTGTACAAGTCAGGATGCCACAGTTCTGCACAATTAAAGAAAGAGATGCCCAGCAGGCAGGGGAGAAGAAAGAACAGGGACAAGGCATGGTATGCTTTGGGTTCAGTTTACATCTGCTCCAGGTAAATAATGTACAGATCACTGGAAAGCAGAGGAAAAAGTGTCTACAGTGAATCAGCTATTCCTCCACATGCTCTTTACTTTTGATAACCAGGCACCCAAAAATTTTAAAAATCCCACTTAGAAGTTAGATAACGAGTTTCTTCCTCATCAAAAGTCAAAATCATCATGCTACCAAGAACATGCCTTTTTGTTAAGATGGAAATTTTGTTTTCAATAAATCTATCAATCGATAGAAAGTAACTATTTGGGATTTGAGGAATTTCTAAATTGTCAGTCCTAATGACTGCATTGAAATCTCACAATTTCTCCTAAAGGCTCAGCTCATGCAGTCCTGCAATGGCATAGGTTCAGATATGTTTTTTCAAGTGTATTTCTATTTCGGATTCCAGAAATTGTTATTTCAAAGCCCCTTCTGTGACCTCAAACACCAACAGAAAATAAACCCCATTGATCTCACCACAGAAACAAAAAGAATCTCTAAGTTTAAGCTGTTCCATCACATCAAGGAGGGTTGACTTATACTTTAAAAAATAAGTAGCACAGAGTATGAAAAAACCTTTCCATCTTCAAAGCAAAGACATGTTTTACCTGAGAAAATCTATTCTCTAGAAGATATGTTGAAAAGCAATATAAAGCATGTCTAAACTATTGTCCAGACAAAACCTATTTCCTGACCTACCCCTCCAACCTATATCTCAAACATATGCTGCCTCATACTGTGGTCAGGGGACAGACGGATGAAACTATATGTCCCAGGTCATTAGAATTACTGTGGCTAGAAGCTACACTGAGTTTCTTAATGAGCTGAAATCAGACTGTTAAAGAATTATAGCTGAAGCCACGGACACTCTATTATGCTCTAACAGCCGGTACTCTCTCTTTTTCAAAAATGTTGGAACTTGGTGGTAAATTTTTCTCTTAGCTTCAGTATCTCTGATCTGTACCTCCCTGCAAATATGCCATGAAGCTGCATCCTATACAAATTACAGATACCACCACCTACTGCTACTCGTCTTGTCCCAGTAAAAAGCCAGATGGAGGACTAAGCAAAAACAAACAAAAAATAAGAACAGCTGAGAGTGAGATTATTCCCAGCAATATGCAATTTAGGTGAAGCCTTCGGGTTCCTGGCAAACTGCCCATGAGAATGTTGCTTGAGCCAACTTGAATACTTCTGATGTATGGATGTTTACAGAAAGACACCAGTTACGGAGTGCTGCAGGGTCAAATTAATGGGACTAAACAATTTAAACAAGAGAAGAAAAAGCCTGCACTGGACTTAAAATTTTACAAATACCATGAGTTTTCCTAGCTACGGCTGAATTATCCATGACCCTGAAAATAGTTCGAACTCCTAAGGATTCCCGAGTCATTCACTCAGCCTAATTCTTGGTTAAAATAAATATAAATCAGAAATTTTTAAATTCTAGAAATGAAGCAGTTTTGATTTCTTTTTGATAGCTTCAGATATATAGACTAATAACACATTACATAGATTTGCTGAAATGCCCATTAACCTTAGATGTTCCACTTCTTAACTCTAAAGTAGGTAGTCAGTTCTACAGAAAGGGGGGGTAAAAAGGGGGAAAAAAGCCACACAAAACAGCTTCTGTTGTACTTCTAAAAGTTAATTGAAATTTTCTTTTTTGTTCTCTCTCTCTTTTTTTTTCCTTCTCTCATTTCTTTTTTCCCCCCTTTCCTCTCCAACGGCCCCTTTGCTGAGTCTCAGAGAACCTAGAATCTGTATGCAAAGACAGAAAGAAAAAAAAGGACGTGCAGCTTGTGAGAGACTCTGCCTAGATATAAGCACGGTTCAGTTTCAATGGTTTCTACAGGAACATTGTAGGGTGTTAATCTAACCTTTTGCATGTTAAGTTTTTCTGGATGTTAGTAAGGCTTTTGATACTGTTCCTCACAGAATCCTTCTGGAGAAGTTGACCAACTCTGAGATGAGCAGGTTCATGGTGTGCTGGGTGAAGAACTGGCTGAAGGGCAGAGCTCAAAGGGTTGCAATGAATGGGGCTACATCTGGCTGGGGACCAGTCACCAGGGGTGACTCCTCAGGGTTCAATTCTAGGGCCAGTTCTGTTCAATATCTTTATCAACGATCTGGATGCAGGAGTTGAATGCACCGTTAGCAAGTTTGCTGACAATACCAAACTGGGAAGTGCTGTTGACTCTCTGGAGGGACAAGAGGCCTTGCAGAGGGATCTGGATAGATTGGAGTGTTGGGCAGTCATCAATGGCATGAAATTTAACAAGAACAAATGCCAGATTCTGCACTTGGGATGGAGTAATGCTGGGCACAAGTCTAGACTGGGAGAGGAGTGGCTGGAGAGCAGCCCTGCAGAAAGGGACCTGGGGGTGCTGGTCGACAGCAGGCTCAGTATGAGCCAGCAGTGTGTCCTGGCAGCCAAGAGGGCAAACCGCATCCTGGGGTGCATCAAACACAGCATAACCAACCGGTCAAAAGAGGTGATTGACCCGCTTTATTTAGCATTGGTGCGGCCTCACCTTGAGTGCTGTGTGCAGTTCTGGGCCCCACCATTTAAGGAGGATGTGAAGGTCCTTGAATGCATCCAGAGGAGGGCAACAAAGCTGGTGGAAGGGCTGGAAGGCATGTCCTATGAGGAGTGGCCAAAGACTCTGGGTTTGTCTAGTTTGGAGAGAAGGAGGCTGAGGGGCGACCTCATTGCTCTCTACAGCTTCCTGAGGAGGGGAAGTGGAGAGGGAGGTGCTGATCTCTTCCCCCTGGGATCCAGCAATAGGATGCATGGGAATGGTTCAAAGCTACATTAGGGGAGGTTCAGACTTGACATTAGGAAACATTTCTTTACCGAGAGGGCAGTCAAACACTTGTACAGGCTTCCTAAAGAGGTGGTCAATGCCCCATGCCTGTCAGTGTTTAAGAGGCATTTGGACAATGCCCTTAACAACATGCTTTAATTTTGGTGAGCCCTGAAGTGGTCAGGCAGTTGGACTAGATGATTGTTGTAGGTCCCTTCCAACTGAAAATATTCTATTCTATTCTGTTCTGTTCTATGTTTCTTTTTTGACTTTTGTCTGTTAAGTTTCTTCCAAAACTTCTGAAATCCTAAGTCCCTGGCCAGTTATAATTTACATAGTATAAAGCTGTACTATCCCTCTTTTTAGACCCTTACCACACCATTAGCTAGAACTCCTTATAAGCTGTTAGCTCCAGAGTAATTTTCAGATCAACCAGTCCTGTAAGAGCGCTATTAGAACAATATATTGGGTACTTAAGCAAAACCAAAGTAAGAATTTGCCAGGAACAGGTGCCAACTAGAGGCTATAGCCAACAGAATTATTTTTCACTTGCATCTCATTGTACTGCATTGCTTGTCATTGCTGGCCCCATCACATCTTGCCACAGTGATGCACAAACTTGTCACCTCAAAATTAGACTGCTGTGACCTACATGGTGTGATGCCGCGCAGGCCCTGCAGCTGGCAAGGAACGCTGAGGCTCATTTACGAGGTGGCATGGTGCCACTGGAGCACATCGGGCTCATGTTTCAAGGATCTGTCCTTGTAAGTTTAAAAATTCAAGGTTCTGATCTTAATCATTACAGCCAAATTGCTTCAGAGGGAATTACCCGAGAGACTGAGCCCTGCTGACAACTGCTGATGTAACAACTTGGCTTCGAAGATAAAGGAAACTACCGAAGAGGGTTCTCAAAGACAGGTTCTTGATTTAGATTGTTCATGTCCACTGAGAGTTCAGCACGGTCTAAATTCATTTGGACACACAAGGACATTCTTTCTCACTCCTCCCAACACTTCCCAAATTCTAGCAAAAGGATGGGTTGGAGATTAGTGCTGACTGGCTGGATGAAAACAGTCCTTTTATCTGCATTTCATTTGTCAATAAAGGACCTATACCACAAAATATGCTCTTATAGACTTTCAATAAACACAGCCTTGCTGTTAAAAAAAAAAAAAACAAACAAAAAACAAACAAAACCTTTTAAACAAAAACCCTTTACCCATGCAGATATTCCGACCATCTCACCTGACCACTGAAGCAACTGAGAGCATTTCACTTAGTAGTTCCTCTGTGACAATCACCACTTCTAGTTCAGTTTTTTGGAAAAGTGTTTTGGAAAGACTTGCCAATTTTGCTTTAGTTACTTCCAGTTAAGGATGTTCAAAACTGTTTTGAACCAATACAATCACCAGAAATTAATGAAATCGCTAAAAGAATCATTGACACATAAATCACACACTACCCATCCCTATAATCACATAACTGTCTATGTACCTCTTGGTTTATATGTAAGAACATGATGGCCCCTTTCAACATAAAATGTAGTTTACATCTCCAGTTAAAACAGAGGGGTGCCACTGCCAATCCTGTTCTGTTCTTCTAAAAACATGTAATTTAAGTGTATTATCAAAATGCAATAACCTACCTCTTGAAATATCTTCAAATGCTTCTACACTCAAAGCTTCTAATACCATCTTTTTAGAAACCACTGAAAACAATTTTCATTATTAAAAACCTGAATTATTTTCTTCTCATTCAAAACATTTCCCACCATTTCCCTTCATTTTTATCACCTGCAGTTAAAAAAATATCCCAGATATTTCTTAAAGTCTAGGCTATTTCCTCCAACTAAGAAGACATGCAGGTCAGATTTTAAACAATTGAACAGACACATTCCAAGCAGATTTAGCTTCATACAGAAGGAAGTAGCTATAGAATTACGTCAGGAACAGAGTCACATAGTACAGATGTGCTGATCCCACAGAGAAGCAGGTAATATCTGAGTGGTTTAGATACCAACTTTGCTACTACTGATTTCGCACATTGTTACGTACGGGAAATACACTAAGCCACCATACCAGAGTTCATATGTGAGAAGTTCACGCACTGTACAGCTCATGTCAAAAAGAAGTCTTCTTGCAAACACATTTCTTTTTCATTTTTTTTTGTCTTGTTTTGTTTTTAGTATGGTTTACAACCATTGTATATGACCCAGAATAAAAATTACTATAACAGGGTTGGTTGTGGGAAGCTGTAACTAATCACAAGTCAAAGCTGATTGAAAAGAAACTGCTTGTAGTTTTGCCTCATTCTTAGAGAATGACCTTATCGTGCAACAAATAAACCTATTGTGCACTGCTCCCTTTTCCACAAAAAATCCTCTGTAAAAATGAAATGTAATATTATGCCACTTGGCAATGTATCAGGATTTATTGCCTGTAAAAGGACAGCTAAAGGCTGTACCAGATGCTTCTTTATCAGAAAACTAAGAGAAACTGGAGCAAGACAGAGGCGGCTTTTGTTATTGCTAATGCTTCCATGTTTGTTCTCAGGAGCTTGACACCCTTAGGGAGGAAGAGACCATTACATTAGTTCCTTATAGACTTAACCAACTTGCAAGGGGAATTTAAGCTATTCGGATCACCAGCCAAACCAATGCAGTGATGCTGTTACAGATAGCAGTCCAATTCATTTTATACTGAAAGAAGCACTGCAAACAAGCAGTACGTAGATGCTGCTGCAAAACTCCTCCACTGGGAGAGTGTTTCTCAACTCCTGATCTTCCAGAGATAGTGGGATTATGGAAGAAATTTCACATATTTCGCTCTTATGACTTCCTCATACTCAATGACACCACACTCTATAACAGAGGAAAAATGACTATTGCTCCACTGTCCCCATCCCACCCAGACAGACTGCAGTGGAGTACACGAAGATATCCAACGTCTTCCTCACACTGCACAGAGAAGAGATTTGAGGTGGAAGAGAACAAGACTCATGGCTTACCATGGGACTTTTTCACCAGCTTGATTTGTTTCACTCTTTCTGATTGCCCCGGTCTAGCCTGCTTTATGCCACGTGGCACAGTGGTGTGCTGGTAAGCAAAGCTCAAACAAGATCAAAATAAAAGCCAATGGTGTAGGAGAGGTAAATGGTAATGAATGGTAGCACAATTTTCTATGCCAAAAACATCAAAGCTTTATATTTTTGGAAAAGGACTGTTTCCTTTAAATTCTCACACACTAGAAGAAACTGTAATGGACTATCAAAATCTAAACTTCTGCAAGAACTTTTCTCCTCAGAGCACAAAGTAACTGCTGCCAGGACACTGCATAACCAGGCAAAAAACGAAGCAAGCTACTAAAAGAGGCTAGTCTCCCAATCGCTTATATTTTAAATAGGAAAGGAGCAAGGGGAGAATACCGAAGCAAAGCTTATTTATCTACTAGGACCTTTAAATATGAAACCTTAATATTAAAATATAGAAAGTGCCTACTACAAAGTGATTTCTTTTACAAGAGCTACATCTGAAGAAGGATGGCCTATTAAGCAGTCAAGCTCAAATGCAATCTACTCTCAAATGTCATCAGAATAGCAGTGTCCTTCCACCAGGTCTATTCCCTACATATAGCCACAGTTTCATCTATTAAACATAATGATAAAAATAGCCAGTGAAGGTTTATCACTCCTATGAAGGCAATGCAGTTCAGAGAGAGGGAGAAGAAGTTTACCCTTGACTGTAAGTCATCAAAATAATTTACAGCTGGTTTAATTTCTGCACATCTACAAACAATGAGATTGCATAGTGCCAATTCAGGGCATAATCACAAGCCAACAATTAAGCCTCTCACAGGAAGAAAATTTGGCGCTCGGCAACATCTCTTCTACTGGTTATAAATAAAGCCTACTATAATCTCTCAATTTGTAAGGCTGGCAGTTAGCAACAAAATAAAAATGCTGTGGTTTTGCTCATTTTAATTGGTTCTTTCTTGTGATCCAGAACCAAGAGAAAGAAAAGTGCTCTGCTACCGCATTTTTTTAGAATCACTTCTATGGAAATCCAGCTCTCACTAAAGTAGTACTATGGCACTGTCCAAAAGCCAAGCAGGCCTACACTTTGCAGAACCCCATATGAAAAAATTAAGCAAGCGTCAACCATTTTCAAAATCTGTCCTATCAATCAGCACAGGCTGGTGAGAATGCTTATGCTATGTCCAAAACTGCCAAGGAAGTGTCAGAGATAATAGATATTCTGTGCAACATAAAAAGGAAATGATGGGAGAAACCAAGCAAAGGCACAAAACCTGCAGCACTTTCAGGATATCACAACAAAAAGAGATAAAGCCATTCCATTCTCAGTGACTCCAGCTCAGGCTTTTCTCTCCTCAAACCTGGGAAAACTGCAATCCATAGTTTTGCATCAGTGTCAGCATCACAAGTCAAACCACGCAGTCCGCTGTCTGAAACCAGTCTGTTTTTTTCTTTTTTCTTTTTTGTCCAAAATAATAAATTATATATTTTTTTCTCCTATTACTTGTGCCTATAGCTTGGGTATTTTAATTTTTCTCTCCACCTCTGAAAGCTAAAGAAAAGCTTTTGATAAAAGCATACAAGATTTTTTTATAACTACAGAATTCCAGAAGCTTAGTTTGAAAGAGAAAACACTATGCCCTTACTGTCACTACAAAATTGCTAGGGTGCAGTATGTACCTAAGAGAGGCACAGGTTACTTTTCAGATCACATAACTTGTAGAGAGGGAAACAAATCATCTGACACCAAATCAAGGAAAAATCAGGTTAATCTCGTACACTAATCACAAGAGACAAAGAGTTCCTTTCTTAAAGGCTTGCTGATACTGTTTTGTTACTGTTCCAAACACCATTCAAAGTTCAAGTGCAAATAAACATTTGATCACTCAGCTGCTGTTCAACACTTGCAGTAAGTGTAATGGATTCAAAACAGGAAAAGAGGAAAAAGAAACCAAAAAGATACATAAGCAACCAACTCGCAAGACAGAACAGATTCTTACTTTACAGCCAGAACAGATTAATATCACATTTCTGACAATACACTCTTGAAGCAACTTACAAACAGTACCATGTTTCACTCTGTATTTCACACTTTCTTAATAAAAAATGAAATGTTTCCAATTTTAGGTTTAAGCCAAGAAGAACTCCTGTGGCAATTCTCACATGAGCTCTGAAGGTAATAAATTTTAACTGTTTTGACTTCTCCTTTCTGAAGTCTTCATACTGGATTATGTTTTCTGATTCCTGAGGGGGCAGAATAACCTCTGGAAGGACAGGAGTTGCCATTTTGAAGTTCTGCTAAGGAAAAAAGATGACTTTGAAGCAGAGCATAGAACAAAGAAAGATCGAGTAAAGTGTTTTGGAATTTAATTTAAAATTATATACCAACAAAACCTGCAAAATTAATCAGAAGTGCTATAAAACAAACTTTTACTTTCTTGAGAAAAATTAACAGTAGAGATCTTTAATACATTCCCACCTCTGGCATCTCTCTCTCTGTTTCTGAAACAAGGGGGTTCAAAACACCCACCTAATCATACAGGAAGTACAGGCAGTACGTCTTCATAGCTACTAAAATGTGAAACTATTCTCCCCCTTGACTGCTGATCAGTCTAACTGCATGATAGAGCTATAAAGGCACATAGAAAGCTAGACTCTTAGTTTTTAAAAGGACTGAAAGAAATAAAGCAAATTCATTGCTAAAAATAAACATCGTATAATAGGCAGTTAATCAAACTCCTTTCTTCTGGTAATGAAAAATGAAAGCTGTTCTCCTAAAGCTGGTTTTCTGAAAGAACTGAAGTGTTTCAGCCGCCCTCTAGTGTTAAAATTAATGCAAAGGCTAACCAAGAGGAAGACTGGAAAGATACTTAATTATTATGGTGTCTTGTTAACCACTGTAAAGCTAAAAATTAAAAAGTAGATTTTTAAAAGAGCAGTGGGCCATTTTTGTCTTTAAAATGAAGGTTTTCAAACATCTTTGTAAGGTGCGATTCTGCCCCGCAGCAGCTCACTACGTGAAATTATGGGAGTTTTTTTACTCAACTTCATCCCTATATTTCTATGAAAACTGAAAACAGTGCCCAAGAAAAAGTTCTGCTTGATGCTAAAGAAGGAAATTATTAGAATTTTAAAAGAGAAAAAAATCAATCATCTATTTCCATAGCCCAAGCTGTAAGATAAGCAAACACTAAAATTAAAAGAGAAATACCGGCTTTTATAATTCACTTTATTTAAAATAAGCTGTTTATATAAAAGCACAGCTGAAAAATTCTCCTTTTCCTCCTCAGACCCCACATGTGAATTTTAACGCGAGTTTAACTAGCATGCAGAACAAGGAAAGCTCAGAGAGAAACCTTCTCTGAAGGGCATAAAGTCCTTTACCGGCAAATTAAATGAAATCCCGAGCACCAATAACAAAATAAAGAATAAAGTAAATATGCCAAAAAGTGAGACTTTCCTAAGAATATTAGGTACTGATAGAAGAAAGAGAAATGTTCTAACAGATAACCTCTCAAGATAAGCTATCTAATGGGCTAAAAAAGGAAAATACAGATCAAGGATTTAATGACTAGGAAAAAAATCACCACCACATCTGGATCACTACATCAAATTCAGTCAGGGTTACTACTGAAGGAGTCAGGGCCCAGTCTAAAGCTGGATATAACGCACATAGTTCAATGGAAATCGGCAGATCCATTATTCACGGGTGGTTTTGTATGAAATATGGAGCTTTTACTCTGAGCTAGTACTGACCAAGTTTGCTGCAGAACCGGTGACAGTGTAATTGCACCGGGACAGTGCTGTTCCTGATCTAATTAATCCCGCTGAGACATAAGGGTGATTAGCTCAGTTGTAACACTGTAATAACACATCTACTCTGTTTTCAGGACCTAGATAATATCTCCACGTGATACCATAGGTGTACTACTTCAGTCAGCAATAGCTGAGGATTTTCTGAATACAGTGTCTGCTATTACACGCGTACGCCTGTCTTTGCAAGATCAGGGATTGTATTTACTATAGCCTACCAGCAGGCCTGTCACATCACTAAAACCTAGTCCAGGCCTGCAGTCTCAGGAAAGTCAGTAGACTGGTTTGGAACGAGTGATCTTCTAGCTCTTAAACCAGGGAAGGTGAGGCTGGCAGGTCTTTGACGGCAACCTCCTCAAAGCACATGAACAGTCTGTTCTACTACTCAGGAAAATAAGTATACATATAGGAGACTGGCTTGGCTAAATAAGGAACATAGGACTGAGCTCTAATGCAAACAGGACATTCACAAAAGATAGAAATGAGGGCAGATTAGAGGGGAGGAATACAGAAGCGCTGCCTCTGTAGAGTGCTGCTAGGAAAGCCAAAGCTCACCTAAATTTGAAACTGGCAAGGGACATCAAGGGCAACAAGAAAAGCTACATTAGCAGCAAAAGATTAGATGAGGAAAACATAGGCCTGCTGGGGGGCAGATGACACAGTGTCAGCAGACACAGGTAAGGCTGAGGTTCTAAATATCGTCTTTGCCTCAGCCTTCACGAGGAAGGTCTCAGGCCCCTGCGTCTAGAGACAGGGTTCAAGGAGGATATCAGTATCAGTAGCAGAAGAGAATCAAGTCAAGGATCTCTTAAAAAATCTCAACCCATAGAAGTCCCTGAGATGAGACAGGATGCATTCTAGGGTGCTGAAAGAATCAGTCAATGTGATAGCGAGACTGCTCACTATCATGTTTGAAAGCTTGTAGACATCATGGTAGGTCTCCCACAAGTGGAGAAAGTTAAGTGTTTAACCTGTCTTCAAAAAGGGAAAAAGGACAACCCAGGCAACTACAGGCTGGTCATCCTCACTTTGGTACCTGGGAAAATCACAGAATCATGGAGGTTGGAAGGGACCTCTTGAGATAGAATCATAGAATCATAGAATCATTAAGGTTGGAAAAGACCTCTAAGATCATCAAGTCCAACCGTTAACCCAATCTAGTACATTTAACTCAATCTAGTACATTTAGGTACATCTAGTCCAGCCCTGTGCTCACACAGGGTCAGCTACAGCAGATTGCCGAGGACTGTGTCCAGTTGGGTTTTGAGCATCTCCCAGGATGGAGACTCCGCAACCTCTCTGGGCAACCCGTTCCAGCATTTGACCATGCTCACAGTAAAAAAATTTTTTTTTTCTTGTGTTCAGATGGAATTTCATGTTTTAATTTGTGTCCCTTGCCTCTTGTCCTGTCAGTGGGCAGTACTGAGAAGAGTCTGGCTCCCTCTTCTTCATTTTCCCCCCATCAGGTATTTATACACATTGATAAGATTTTTCCCCCTTGAGCCTTCTCTTCTCGAGGCTGAACAGTCCCAGCTCTCACAGCCTCTCCTCACATGAAAGATGCTCCAGTCCCTTGATCATTTTGGTGGACTTTTTCTGGACTAGGTCCTTTCCTTTGCTGAGGAGCCCACAACGGGACACAGTACTCCAGATGTGGCTTACCAGTGCTGAGACGAGAGGAAAGATCACCTTCCTCAACCTGCTGGAAATGCTTTCCCTAATGCAGTCCTGAATACTGTGGCTGCCTTTGCCACGAGGATGCATTGCTGGCTTATGGTCAGCTTGCTGTCAACCAGGACCTCAAGGTCCTTCTCTGCAGAGCTGCTTTCCACACAGTCAGCCCACAGCGTGTACCGGTGCATGAAGCAGGTATTCTTGGAACACGTTTCTGGGCTTATGAAGATGCTGTTGGTGAGTGGGAACAGTCAACACAGATTTACCAGTGGATTTGTGGACAATGGGAGAGCACTGGATGTTGTTTACCTCAGCAAGTCTTTTAACAGTCTCTCACAGTACTCTTGTTATCCAAGTTATGACATTACAGTCTAGATGGGTGGACAATTAGATCAGAACTGGTTGGAAGTTTGGGCTCAACAATAGTGGTTGAAGTCTCATACTCTACGCTGGAGGCCAGTAACAAGTACCGCATAGGACTATCTTGAGGCTTGTCCTGTTTAACATCTTCATCAATGACCTGCAGAAGGCAACACAGTACCCTCTCATCAAGTTTGTAGATGACAGCAAACTAGGGGATGCAGTCAATATGCTCCAGAGCAGGGCTACCATTTTGAGGGACCTAGACAGGCCAGAGGAACAGGCCATCAGGAAAGGACTTCTGCTGAAAATGATTTGTGGGTCCTGGTGAACACTAGGCTAAACAGGAGTCAGAATTACGCTGTGACAACAATGAAGGCTAAGAGCTTACTGGACAGGAGCATATCCACAGGAGCATATATGGTAGATAATGGAAGTGATTATCCTCCTTTACACAGCACTGTACTAAATCTGGTTTTGGTCCCTCTGGTGCAAGAAAGATGTTGATAAACGTGAGCAAGTCCCGCCAAAGACCACCAAGATGCTCAGGCAGCTAGAGCACTGGACCTGTGAGGAAAGGCTGAGGAAACTGGGATTGTTTAGCCTGTGAAGGCTTTGGGGGAACAGAATAGCAGACTTCCAATTCCTAAGAGGTTACCAAGAACACAGAGCCAGGCTCTTTACCAAGGTATACAGCTGGAGAACAAGAGACAATAAATTGAAGTTGCCATGGGATATTAAAAAATCACTGCTATGAAGTACTGGAACAGGTGTCCAACATTTTGTGGAATCTACATCCATGTAGATTTTCACGACCCACCCGGACAAAGTCTGAGCAACCTAGTCTGAAGTCAGCATTGATCTTGCTTTGAGGAAGAGCTGGGCTAGATGATCCCTGGAGGTCCCTTCCAACCTGAATGATTCCGCAAGTGACCTCACTTTATAACCCTAACCACAAGGGAGTCAGTGGTATCATAGATTCAACACCCTTTCTGATAGTAACATCACAAACATCAATATTTATTTATTTTTGGTTGCTCACCACTCTGAAGCAACTGCATTTATAAATGCTTTTAAAATGGTATTTGAAATGGCACTAGCATCTGGCAAATGCCTGTATCAGGGTTTCCAGTTCTGCTTTCACAAGGAGTGCTGGCATATGTTTGTAGCACTGAGGAATGTTTGGGCTGCTCACCCACAGCTTACGTGCTTAGTTAACAGCATTTGTTTCAAGAAAATTTAAATCAGTGCCCTCAATCCCTCCATATTCTTCCTTCAGTACAAACTTAACTGATATGGGTACCAATATGCATAAGGTCATATAGACACAAGGCTTTTAATCAGGCTGGAAGCAAGTCTTTGGAAAGTTTCCATGATGCAGATGGTTGCCTTTAGCCTGTGTATCACCTCTATAGTGCCATTATCCTTACCGTATCTGCTCCATAAGAACCACCATTAGCATGAAGGCTGCCCGTTGTAGAATAGCATAAAGTATCTGACCACAATAGTCAATGATGGGACCCACATTTAATTTAGCTTAAAACTTCATGTCAATCATGAGTAGACTTGCTGACACAAACTCTGACAGCAGCAATAACCCAGCAGGGCCAAACCAAATCGCTGCCTGGTATGCAGAGTCTGATGTAATACTTGGCTTCTAGTTGCTCCCATGACTCTCAGTTACACATAGAGAAACAGTCACCCACATTACACAGCTACTTTTGTTCAGCAGTTTTGTGAAATCTGTCAAAAAATTCTATGCTGTTGACACAAGTAGCAGCAGTAGGCATTACAACACAGTAAGCACCCTGGATCTCTGAAACACAGTTAAATATTTAGGAGGACAGAAGATAAATACAGTAAAATAAAGAATGGTGTTTATAAATATTTCACAGGAATGTCGAAGTCTCTAAAGTAGAGGAGACCAGAGTTCATCAAGTGCAGAAGTTTCAAAATCACTTTGCTCAGCTACATACTTTAACTCATCCAACCCCAAGGCCATTTCCCATCATCTTTGTTGACTGTCCCACAGCTGCGGGCAGACTAATTCCCCAGGGGCCTGCAGCCTGTTTCCTTTCTCTCTTTTTCCTGACACTCCCATAATGCACTCCCATTGCATGACAGAAGTTACCAAAATGGGTGGAAAATGCCTCCTATTTTGCTGAATAATAAACATACATCCATTCTCCTGCAACAACCTTCCCGTCACATGGTGACGCGCTCATGTGCCATGTTCTTACAGTACCAGAAGGTCACCAGTCCCTTGACAGGAAGTTAGTTTGTGGGCACCGTGGTCAGATCAGAGGAGACTGACCATGATGCAGAGCCTGCCGGTGCTTCACTTAAGAAAACATTAGACCATGTGCGGTCTTGAAGTGCCAAGTGCTGTACTCTCACAAGAAGGGACAAGAATCTCATAGCAGTCAGTAAAGAGAGAAATTGTTCCCACTTGAAAATCCCTAATTGAACTTAATAGGTGGAGAATAGACTTCAGAGCTGAAACCAAACATTTAATATCCCTCTCCAAGTAGGATTTCTTGAGTATTATATTTAGGTATTCATTACCTGACTGTACCCCCAAACCGTTTTAAATGAACTAAACTCACAACCCCACCATCAACCTTGATGATGACTTCTACAATCTACAATAATGATATGATGTATGAAAAGAAATACACAATTTTCTTTTATTGTTTTTCCCATGTTTGAGTTTCAGTGAGCCTCCCCTTCTTGTACGTGACAGAAAGCAATCAAAAGCTTTCTTTTAAGAATCTTGGAAGACTACCAAATTAAAAGATAGGACAGCATGTATACCATATATTTTCAATTTTAAGTACTTACTTCATATGTTTGTTCTGAGAGGGTATCCATGGAATTACGATAATGCAAATAAAAGTGCATAAGGCGAATTAACAGATGTTATTTTGAAACAAGGGTACACAAATATATCTTCAGCTTTCTGTAAATTGAGTGCAGAGAACAAAAAGTGGACAAAGTCACTAAACAGTTTCAGTATTTTAACCTATAAAAATGTTGAAGATTAGTCTTTTTCTCTCTCTTTACACACCCTCCCTTAAAAGAGAAAATTTCCATGCCCATACTACTTTATTTCTTTCCACATACTGCTACTATCTTCTCATTCATCTAAGGTTCATCAGCCTCATTTAATACATTTCAAATTGGGTAGCTGTGGATGCTTTAACAAACAGGAATTTGTCTGAGCTTGGCTGGATTCCCTCAATTGCACCCTCATCCACCAGTTATACATGACTGGTACTAGCCAACTGTAAACCACTGTTCCTGAACAAGTAACAATTGTTTAAAAAAAAAAAACAAAAAACAAAACAAAACAAAAAACCAAAAAACCAAACAAACGTAGAGTTTAATCTATATATTGTT
Organism: Fulmarus glacialis; assembly: GCF_000690835.1. Lineage (NCBI taxonomy): Eukaryota > Metazoa > Chordata > Aves > Procellariiformes > Procellariidae > Fulmarus > Fulmarus glacialis. The sequence continues at coordinate 42,531 of NW_009201175.1, forward strand.
CTGTGCTGCTATCAAAGGAAGCACTTGCATGAAAATACAAAAGCAGGAAACATTAAAAAAAGTACATTCCTTGGCACCAGCTCTTTGCCAGTTTAAGTCTTCATTGCATAGTGTATCATACCAATAAATAAAAGAAGCACTGTGGGCAGCTTTAAAGCAAAAACAAACAACCAAAACCAAAACAAAACCCAAACCAACCAAACAACCACCCTTCCCCCCCAAAAAAACAAACCAAACAACAAGCAGACCGAAGACTAAAGCAGCAAACACTTGTGACTTGTAAAAAATCTTAACAAAGGTCAATTTTGCACCCGAAATTTTTATTTCAGCCATTAACTTTGAAAGCCAGCATATACAAATGTCAGTTAATGCCAAAGGTAATAAATAGTACTCTTATACAGCCACACTCACTAGCTTTCCACAAATCCTCTTTTTTTTAATTAAGTAACAAGGTTATAATAATAAATTACAAAGAAGGATACCAGCTTTGCTAGCGTACTGATTTTCTTATCCAAACCGCAAAATATCAATATTCAATTCACTCGTGGTGTCCTCTTCCCATCTTGCATGTCTCTGAAATGACCCAAACAGGACCAAGTATCATAGGTGTGGCTGGACAAAGAGCACACTTGACTTTCTGTGTGAGGTCTCCCATACAAAAATCAGCTCTTAGCACATCTTTACTTTCTAGTAGGTGAACAGAACTTAGAATCACAAGCCACAAGGAAAAAAACAGGTTTAATATCGCATATTTTAAACAACGCTGCTCACAATGCTTTAAGTTTAAATTGTATAGCAACCATTAAAAACTTAACATGAAAACAGTGAACAAAATGTACGTGTCACAACATGCAGCCTCACTAACTTCTTCCCAACTGTTTCTATATTCTTTTTAATAGATACAAGGCATGTAAGAAAAAAGTAGGAAATGTTGTCAGAGAAGCATGTAACACTTAAACATAAATTAGATACATAAACACTATTTAGGCTAAAAATAAATCCCTGGAGACAATATAAACTAATTGTTAGACATTCTCTTCTTAAAAGTACGCTTATAAAAAAGCAAATACATTTAAAAATCAAAACCACTTCAAAAAAATGACATCTGAAACTACCTAGTTTTCTGTTTTCACCTTAAATTGCACAAACACTTTAAAAAGATTACAAAAATGAATATGACAAAAAGATATATGTCATGATATGACTTTTGCCCAGTAACTGGCATTAACATATTATTTTCAGCAGTGTTGTGTGACAAGTCCATCACCCTTCAGCTTGTTTAGGCTGAGAACAATCCAAAATAACTACAGTGTCAACACTCTGTGTGTGAACGCTCATGTCAGAGACAGAGCCCCTGCAAAGTCTGATTGTGCTTTAAGCTTACATTCTACTCAAATTCAAACTAACTTTTCTGTAAGGATGAGTTTGTGCTTTTGCAACTGCTCCCCACAAATCTGTGTCATCTGTCCTGCTCAGAGTCACAGGAACCGAATTCCGTTTCTGTTGTTAGCCACGCACGGTTCACTCTCCATGCCCACAGCATCTCCCATCATTCTTACCACTGCTAGCAACGTCCAGTCACGCCTGACTTAATGCTCGTCCCTGGAACAAAAGGTAAAAATAAACACACAACGACAAACCAAATGCTAGCAACCTTGGATTCAAATTTTTTCCATCAAATAGGCCAGCTCAAAATGTTTGCTGCTTAACCTCCTCCTGGTCCATGTGACAGGCTTTTGTAAGTTGGTATGTCTTTCAGTTTCCACCTGACTTCATTGCCTGGCTTTGTACTGAATACCTTATGAAAATTCAAATAGATTTTATCAACTGTCAATTCAATCAAACGATTGAATCAGATAAGGGTCGGGGATTTGCTTGATGCAGCCCACTTAGAAAAAGAAGTTTCCTGGTGAGTTACTTTGGGGAATCTCTCCATGAGCCTCTGAAACCTTCTACTGAGGGCAAATTAGAGGAAATGCAATAGGCTTTCCATCTCTCCCATCCTGAGCTTTATATAGCAATAGTGCATTTATGCCATACTTTTCCCGTTAATAGTACTGCTTTGTGTTCTCTGTCCTCAGATGTTGTGCACCAAATCCTAGCTAACTGACCATTTGTTTCCTCATTCCCTCATTTTCCTTCTTAAACATTCCTGGAGTGAGGACTTCAAAACAGGAAAAATTCTACAATACTAGGTCAATTAATCTCCATGTCAGCCTGAGGGCAATATAAGGCAGGCAGTGAAAGAATTGGCAGGATGGAAAAGATAAAACAGCTGAGTAGCATAGTATAGTCAAGAACAGCACAGAGCTGAGTACAAGCTAACAGCCTCCCAGTACTGCAATGGTAGGAACACAAAGGGGAAGAGCAATTAATTACCTTGATAGAAGGGAAAGAACTAGCATTGATGGCTATTCTTGTTACCTACATATATCCCCAACTTTTTTCAAAAGCACTGAACTGTCAGCCCAAGCAACGGGCTTGGCAAAAGCCTTGCCAATGACTTCTACAATCCATAATGATACACTATACAGAAATATAGAGTATACCAGGAAAAGACTTCTGTGCTTCTGCTTGGGGGAAACAACTGCCTGAGGGGCACCCAGCTGCCTGAAAATCTGCAGCCACTGAACCAAAGTGCCAGGAAACGCATTAATAGGAAGAAATTTGATATTGGCTCTACAGAGGGATGGAAAGTTTAATGCTCTCCCCTCACCATCATCTCCAACCTCTGTGATACCACAAATGCTTCTGCCGAGTGACAGAGGTATCCCTTTGAAAATGATGGGGAGGAGATCAGGGCTACTAGCAAGGAAAGTAGTGCAGCTCCTGAAATCCCACCTACATCCACATGGAGCTACAGATATGTGACCTAATTTCTCTCCTACACTGAAGGAAATCGATCAGGGATTATAAGGGCAATAATTTTACGCAAAAGAATAAAAAGAAAGAAAGAAAGAATCCACTGATAATGAAAGTTTTGGTACTCTAACAAGTTAATTTTCTTGGTTCCTTAAGACAAATACACTAACCATACATAGCCTCTCTGGAGCTGAGCAGCATGAGCGTGATGTGCAGAGCAGACATGAACAGCTAGGTCAAGAATTTAAATACAGAAGCTGAAAAATCAGAGTTCCAAGTGGAACTTGGAATGACTGTAGCCTCCAGTAGAAAATGCTTAAGGTCTGATAATAGAAAGACGGAAAACTACTGCTTTAAAAAATTGAATTTAATTCACAGTTGTCCAATAGGCTAGCATATAAACATATACACATCACTATTAAAAATGAGGCCTTTCCATTTCATCACAGAGATGCAGACAATATGCTGCACGCAATGGAACACATACCACAGACTAGCTCAGACAAGAGAGAAGCACCCCTCGGTTGCTTTCAGAGGCAGCCAGGCTCAAAAACTGCTGTATGGAAGGCAGCCGGGGACAGCAGCTCTGCTGGAGCTTGGTGACAAGCAATAGGGACAACAAGCTAAGAGAAGAAAATGGTGCTCCTTCAGTGATCACATTCCTCCATGTCTTCTCTCACATGACAAATGAGTAAGAGACAGCCTCACTTTATCATTCATAAGGAGATTTGTTTATACATGTCACTAAAGACTCAAGTGAAAATTTTTCTCCATATTAAAAAACTTAAATAAAAATCTACCTGTGGGAGAGGGCCACAAATCGTGATATTCCAAGGGAGCAGAAGTAGTAAGAAAACATGTTTTCTTAGTGACAGTGGTAGCACCAAAGAGAACCTCTTAAGTTCATTAATGATGGGGGCAAATATTCCAGGTTCAAGCAACCTGAGAAGAGCCAACGATTAACTCTTAACAATATCTCTGAGACAAACCATTTTCCTTTCCCCATAACTAATTTATCTTTTGCCAGTGGGGTGCTCTCATACGTGGAGATTTAAGTTTATGGCACATTAAAGCTTAGCTATATCATATTACTTAGTAACTTACTGGACAGGATCATTCACAATTCTGCCTCGAGGCCTCAGAATCCAGTTTAAAACAGAGACCCCTGCAAACAAAATTACCCTGACCTGGCCAAAGGCCAACCCCAAGGGCACTGCCCAGCGGAACTTTTCCTCACGCTACCTCAGCAGGACTTCTAATAATGTTCCTGAAGACCTGATCTAACATTATCCATTTAATTGGACAAGCTCTTCGTATGACAAAGAACAAAGACCAATGCCAAGAAGTCACTCAAATCAGACACGAATGAGGTGTTGGCCCAACTGTGGAACACCCCAGCACGTTACACACATTTTATGCCTTTGACACAACCGGGTCATCAAGTTATTTCTGTAATTGTAAGACAGCCAAATAAGTTAACTAAATCTGTTCTCATACTTCTCTTTCTCACCTTGCTGGTCTGATCTCATTTTGGATTAAGATTTACAGCCTATATTTGTACAGTACTTCCCAGGCCCTCCTCTCTGCGCCTCACTCTGCTGGGCGCAGTACAAAGAATTTGGGAGCAGTAACCCTGCTCACAGTCCAAAGCAAACTAGGCAAATGAAAACCAGACCTGCCCCAGTGAGGTATCCAGGGTCACCCCAGAGGATCCCACAGTCCACCACATGGGTAAGGCATAGTGCCAACTTGCCCCCATACAATAGCACCTCAAACATTTAAAACCCATTATTCAATACGTCCTATATGTTAAAATGTCCGCCTTATTTAAAATGGCTGCCTGCCAAAAACATACCACCACAAAGCGTCTCGCACCCCCTTTTTGATTCCATTACACAACAGTGAGAACAATTAGGGCTTATAGTGCTTTACAGACATTTTTAAAAAATCACAGTAAGTGGTGGTTTTAAGATATAACTGAAGACCATCTCCACTAATCATCTAGGTCTGACTTCTTTACCAAGCAGTTTCCTACAATAGCTTTTGCAATACACTGCATTTAATTTTGAGTGATGAGTAGGAGTATTTCACTCAACTTCAACACCACATGCTAGCAAGGCGTTCAATCGTTTTATTTTAACAATAAATTTATTGTTCAGATAGTAGAAATTCAAGTCTGGCAAGCTTTTTAATATGCATAAGTATGTTTCATAGAAAGTAAAAAGCACATTTCCCATTCTGCTCAGCATGACAAAGTCCTATCTTCTTAGCAGAAATGGACACCTTTGAAAAGAAAATCCTTGAATTACACACAAAGGGTATCTGAAATCCCATAGCTAACACTGATCAACAAGGTAAAGAAAGTGAGGTAATTTCTAGACTCACATTAGAGATGGGCACTAATTTTTCAATCTGCTGTAAAACTGATTTCAGTAACATAATGGAAAGGTGAGAAAATTGCATATTACCATGCATGCAAGAAAAATGTTTGAAATACCCTATTTATCTTCTCTCTCTGAGGGATGTGGATTCTTTAGTACTCCTTGATGATGTGATTCACAGATCAGCATTCTGGGAATCAAGCCTATGCCCATTTACCAGTGTAATATGATCATTTAGCATAATTAGCATATGATATTTCAACACTGCCATGGACTTGGACCAGATTTGAAATGTAAATATTTGCCAAACAGTACATCCTAGTGCCCAGTGCTACATAATGGTGTAACTTAAGACACTCACTTGATGTGCTTTCTCTTCTGGGGGCAAAGTTAAGGCTGCTGTGGGAATTCTCACTTTCATAACATAAGGCAGTTTAAACATTATAGATAATGTTACATTACTTTCTGCAGTATCAAATTTTAAAGGGGTGGAAACAAGATGAAAGAGTTCACAATACAGCAATCATTTCAAGTGGCACAAGGATGAACAGAAAGAAAATCCCTGGAACAAATAACAACCATTTCAAGCTTCCCCAACTATCTTTTCCCTGGTGTACTCCATCATCCAAGAGCCGAGCCCAGCTTTCCTAGGACACAGGAATCAACAGAGCACCATTCAGTATGACTCAGAGCATGGCACACACGCGAAAAGTAATCAAAAAAATAATTGCAAGATGTAAACACACAGCAGCCTTACAGGATTTTATGCCTAAGCCGAGGCTTTTTATAACCGTCTTAAATTCCACGGCATGAAATTTCATAGGTTCTTTTTCTTACATACTGTAACATTTTGTCTCATCTACGACAAATACAGATGTTACCTGTATCAATGCCTAACACCCCCCCAACTATCTCTTCATTCTTTTTCTTGCAACAGAAATATCCAGAAACTGTTCATGTCCAATAGCAAATGTACAGATTTTAAGCTAGTTGTACACCTCTTATTAATATATCTTATTACTGATTTTTTTCTCTCAGAAACATACAGGCCCTACAAGTGACATTTTCCACAGCAGTTAGACAACAGAACTACTGCCTTCTCATTGAAAAATCCCTCTCAGTTTATTTCTCAGTTCTCCCTTATATAAAGAGTGTCCCAAGGTCAATGCATCTTTGCCATATTCCCACGACTGAGTCATTGTGTGACATCCCCTGTAATGATGATTTATGCAAGACTCTTTACTCAGCAAAAAGAAAAGCTTCAGCATTTCTTTTTCTTAGCCTCATCCAACATGTTCTTTGCCTTTTCCAATTGCAGGGAGATTTTCTTCCTTCCCAGACCATAATCTCTCATCACCCATCCCAAAATGTACAACAGCAGATGCTCTTTGCCTGCAGTTGTCTTTACAAGTTTTACACAAGCGGCACAGAAGTATGCTACAGTCCTTGGCAAGCCAAGTGCATGAGTGGACTATTATCTCTCTGCTGCTCCCATTGCTAGGACCAACCTGCACTCTTTGCAGCCTTTGGGAGAACACGTGGCATTCAGCAGAAAGGTGGCTCTCACCTTTCCTTTCCCTGTAGGGCCAGAAGTTGCTTCCTCTACTATGTCAGAAACGCAATGAAAGGTAGGCAGTGCGACATTTTCCACTCACTTCTTAGCCAAGGCTAAATCCCTGAAGAACGTAGGGAGTGTAAAAATACAAAGTAATAGGCCTGCAGCTGCACTAGGATACCAAATGCAAGGGTAACAGTGGGTCCCTCCAAGAGGAGTCTATTTTTCCAAGCCTGTTTATAAAATTATGCTTGCACAAAAGGACAAAACTTACACAGACTAATGAAAGTGCTACCAGTAGGAACCCTGTTTGGTTCTTCCCTGCTTCCTCTCCCTTCAAATGTCAGAGACAGGTAAGAAAAACAGAAGAAGAAGATGATTTGCATATAATGAAGAGAATTACTGTTCTCCTCTGTTACATTTCCTTGGGTATCTACAGCAGCACGTGGAGACAACCCCAACAACAACCATGTTACTCTGGACTCTCTCAGCATTTGTGGCAAGAAAATAACAGATCACAAAAAGGTTTCATAAGGGCTCAGCGTTGACCCAACTCATCTCCCCTTAATATCAATGCAAGCAGCATTAACGATCAGATTAACTGACCCTGAGTATCCTTCACAGAGATCTTACTTACTTGAGGTAATTGGATCTATGCCAATGGAAAAGTCGCAGACCAAACCTGGAGAGATGAAGAAGACCAAAGTGAACTTTGTTGCCTTTTAGACGCACCTCCCATCACAAACATAATTACCTCAACAGAAAGGAGGGATTGAGAGGGGAAAAAAAAAACAACAGGAAAAGTTATGTCAAATCCCACCTCCTTCTGAACAAAAGGAGTAAGTCTAAACACTGGTCTCTAGGGCATAATATACTGATTTCATCTGGACTTGAATTTAAATAATGACAATAGGCAAAATATTAAAACAGACTCCCCGAAACTAAAGGGAAAACAGAGATTAAGGGCAAAAGCAAAACCTGTGTATCAATTAAATCAGAAATAGTAGTAAGAAAAATCCAATGTTTCTTCCCCCTTTGCATTTAGGTCCCCTGTCATCACCAAGACACCTGATGACCTGTTTACAGCAGCAAGAACAGAAATTAAGCAAGACCTTTCCTGCTTAACTTTACTGCACTAGTCCCATTATTCCATTGTTGTTGTTGGTTTTTAAATGAATGCTTTCCCTCAGCCTGCCTCACTGTATCATGTAAGATTCTGAAACACTGTTTCCAGAGTCTAGAAGTCACAAAAGTATTCAAGCATATCTATGAGAAAATAATTAATTTCTAAATGTTTTCAGATTTCCAATATAAGGCATTTTTTAAAGGTGGATAAGAAAACCCGAATTCAAGAATGGTGTTTTCAAAACTAACTACTGCCCCTTTCAGAACAGTAAGCATGGAGCTAATTAGTTGCCTTTACCTTCAATCTTTTCACATTCAGTTTTAAGAATTAATTCACCTCAAATTAACCATTGCCTTTGTTGCCAAGAGAAGGTCTTGTTGATTTCACAGTTCACACAGTCTATTTACTATACCTGCTGGAGCACATGGACACCTCAACATACCATACACATCAGTTCTATACATCTTCCATAAAGTGAACTAACACAATATGAATACTAGGCTCATTGCTGATGTCAGGCTCTATGTCAAGTACATGCAGGCAACCAACCAAACCAGCTCCTTAGAGACACGAGAGACAACTGCATTCAGCAACTGAATTAATCATATTGAAGTCAAGTCTGGCTTAGCAAAAAATAAAAATTAAAAAAAATTTCAAGAATTAAATAATCCAAGTTGCCTACAGTTCCACTGCATAGATGTTGGCTAGTTAGTCAAACTGATGCCACACACAGTATGCTGTCAACTACATTTAAAGATTAACTTCATTCACCACTGATGTAAGCCTGTTATGAATACAGTATGATCTGTAGCAAAGACAGAAATGGTCTGGGGGGAATCCTTCAAGTCATGTAATTCAGTGCCAGGTAGTGGTCCTCGCCACATCACAGGTACGCTGCTTGGCTTGACGTAAGCCAGGTCTATACAGTAAAATTAAGAAAGGAAAATCAAACGCTTGCAAGAAAACTGTTAGAGGAAAGAGGTCTTGCTGTTGACCAAGGCAATATGTTGATAACACACTCAGAGAAACAAGAATCAGACCAGAATTGGTGAGACAAAAATTCACAGGCAGATGCAACTGAAGAGCTAAGTTCACACCCTCCAAGGTTCACTACAGGGCTCAGGTAGGTACAAGGTTGTTGCAACAGATGATGATGAAGGAACAGACATCCTGCGAACCCTTCAGAAACTTGCATCTTTCACCATGTTGTCTACATGAGTGGGGAACTGTACTCAATAGCCAGGCAATCTGTCCAATCCACTGTTCACAGCAGAAGGAGGTCAGGAGACAGGGCTGCCTTCCAAACCAGAAGTCCTATAACCTGAGCGATAGCAAAACCTAGAAAAAAATGTGAATCTTTCCTCTTCTAGAAAGCTCAGTGATTGGTAGGCACTTACCTCCTGATAACCGTTAGGTACATCACCACACTTGGTCCTCTAAAATAAAGCATACTTGTCTTTCAGTTCCTGAAATCATGTCCCAAGGTCAAGCAAAGTCTGTTTGCTTTTGTAAATGCATGCCTTGGACTAATGCCGTCAGCACCAGGTAAATACCTACTTTGGCTGTCACTGACAGTTTCGAATTTGCTGTGGGGATATTTTGTACCTGAAGCATGGGATGAGTGTGTTTTATTAATAAAATTAAAACCTACATCTCTAACCACCTTCAGATCTTTGAAACAGTAACAGGCCTGTCTAGTGATCCAAGCAGAAACAGCTTGATAGGTATTTTCTTCTACTGACTTCAGAGGAACATGGAGCAAAGAACATAACCTCTCAGTGCCTCCTAAGAGTAAAGGAGAGGGATACCTTAGCAGATCCAAAAGAGACAAGTGCCTTAAGAAGATTTTGAGACGTGACTTTCAACTTCAAAAAACAGAGGAATTAAATACTATTTGCTAAAGCAGGAAGAAAGGTGGAGATTCCTGCACGAAGCAACATTTCTCTTTAAAGCTCTTTAAAAAGCAGTTCAGAAAAAACAGCTGCATATCTAAATGACTTGAACTAGTTTTGTTTCCCTGGTTGTGGTTTAATATAAAAACAGAGAGGAAGAAACAGACTACAGACAGCAAAACAGAATGTGTGGTTCTCTTGCTATAGAATGAACTTCCTCAGCTCTTCAAAGAGGAATTGATGGAGAATAGAATGAGAAGGAAGAGTTGAAGATGGAGACTACACAGCTGGGAAAACTAAGCTATGATGAGACACAAGCAGGACTTTTTGCTTTCATAAAAGAAAGCAAGACATAATAGAGATTTCTTAGGGGTTGCTGGAGAGTAGGAAACTTCAACTGGTGGAGTAAGAAAAGGAAAGCCTAAGAGCGAAAAAGAGAAAGAACCTAATGAAAATGCATTTTTCAGGGAAAACTGACTGCTTTAAAAAAGATGTCTTGAGAAATTATTTAAAGCAAAATAGAATGAAAAGGGGAGAGTTTCTTGTATAACTCTTTGGAGATATTTTGTGGTGACCAACCCACGAGGAAAAGGTGGGATAATATGGAACTTGGAAAATAGAAAGCCACGCAGATGAATTTACATTGGTGGGAGAACTTAAGACTCTCTGTCTGTTCTCATTTCCTCCTCCTGTTTCTCCCTAGAAGACCCTTTCTCTGCTTCACAGTCCTTTTCACTTTGCCTTCTATGTTTGTAATAGAGAACACTTGCAAAAAGCTCCTGTTCACAACAAAATCTCTTCCCCTCTTTCATATCCCTCTATGGATGACTGGTCTCAGCAATTACTTTTACCATGGCTTTCTTATCCTAATTTATGACCATTCACTTGAAATACTGTTCTGGGAAGTACTGGGTCTTCCGTGTTACCCACCTGAAACAGGAGAAGCTTCATAGTATAGGATCCAGCCCCTCTTCCATCCTGAGTGGTTGTGAGGGGAATAAGTCGGAAATTTTTCTAGAGTTGCAGTTCTTCCCTCTTGCTCTTCATCTTTTATGGCACCAAACAACTCAGCAATAAGGTGTCTACACAATTTATATGTTCCTCACAGCTGCCTCTGCTGCTATCAGTAATGTCCCAGGTGCTATGAAATGCAGAAGTCTTGCCTGTCCTGCCACTTTCTCCATTGCTGGGAAACAGATCAGCAAGAGCCTTTTTAACACTCAGAGTCACTGTTATTTGGCAAAACTTTGTGAGATAGCACAACAGCACTGGAGAAATCCAAATGCTCTCCTGTCTGCTTGTTAGTACACGTCTCTTGTATTGCCAGAGCCATTATCCCATTCCCCTGATGATATTTTGTCCACATGTATATAAATACATATAAACAATACTCTGCACGCTGTCCTCGAGTGGAAACAACATGCTAGACATGCTTAGAACATTGCTTTTGATCCTTCATAACTTCAGCTGCACTTTCTTCAAATGAAGCAAAGCAACAACCTTCATTCACATAAGGTTACGGTCTTAACACAAAATGCAATGCAAAGCTGATTTTGGGATAAGTATGTATTTGAGAAACCAAAGAACTGTTCAAAATAAAGCTATTTGAACATCCTGGGCAGAACCACCTTACACTGAACTGTATGCAGAGTTATGGGTAAAAAACAGCAATAGACACAGAGAAAGGAAAATATGCTTTCAAAAGCATTCCTGAATTATTCAACCTTTAGAAATGAGCAAATCCAAACAGAAATTCTCCTTGCTTGTGCTCCACATGAGTTTTGAGTATGGCTGCAATCACCATAAAAAGTGTTTGTCAACATACTGCCAAAAGGCACTTGAGGAGACAGCATTCACTACCAAATTGCAAAAGATTAGGAACTTGGGTTAGTAACCCTAGAGTATGCAATGCTGTCTCTAAGGCTTTGCCCCTCTATAGCCATATTTATTTGGAAATTAGTAATGATTACCTAGAGGTTATAGAGAACAGTGCAACCCCTGAATACAGATAAAACTACCAAACAGAAAGTACTACTCGTCTAGCTTTGTCACAACATTTTCTTTCCTATGAGTCCTTCCCACCAGTGTCCTAAACCCAGGATTCCTTCAACTTCAAGCCCTGCCTCCCTCAATCCTTCAGGTCGAATGACTTTAGTTAGGAGTGAACTTGAGGGACACCAAATACAGGAGAGCTCACAGAGCCCTCTGCTCTCTAGGATTTGAGCTGATCCCTCTTCCCTAGGACAGAGCCACAAGATTTTGAGCCAAGTCTCCTTCAAACCTTCTGGGTGTGACATTTCAGCTCTCTGTTCAGTGTACCATCTCATCCTTCCTCTTCAGACCTTCCTCCCAGGGGAGGGCCGCAGACTTCCTCTCCCTTAGCCTACTGCCTTCTCAAGACTCCTGCATTTTCACTTACTCCTCCCTGAGCTCCTTCTCCAGTCTAGCCCGGCCTCCTCCTCAGACATGCCACATAAGGATAATATAGCTCTTGCGGTCTTATGCCTGCAGGAGGTTGATAAATTCCATCATATCCTTATTATGAGTATGCACAGACCAGTCCAAGCAATCGTAAATCAGTGAAGACTGTCCACCGCAAAGGCAGCTCTACTTTAACAATATCAGTGTAGAAACTAAAGCTCAGTTCACACAGTTCAGCTGATTGTAGAGACATGCAGTGACTTGGCCTCAGAAATATAATCGGCTTTTCACTAGTTAATGCAGTTTGTTTCCTTTTTTGCATTTGTAACAGGGATCATGGAAATAAACACCCTAGCTATTAGTCACTTCCACCTTCAGAAATATCAGGCGTTAGAACAGCATGACAGAGTTTGCATTAGAAAGGAGAAACTCTGACAGCAAAAGGAAAAACTGCTTTCAAAGGAACTTAAATAAGAAAAATATTCCTGTTATGCCTTTTGAAACAAAGATTAATGCAAACTTCAAGTCTATTAAACTGATGTTATTACTTCAGTGTTATCATAATATCACAATGTCATATTCACATCACTGCAAAGAAATGCTAAGCTTAATTACATACCTTTGTCCACTTAAAGGCTTATTGGAGCATATGTTTATGATTTAGTCTGCCTCATCTCCCTGGAGCTATACCCAGAACATGCCTATCTGTTTTATACTCTTGATTTTAAAAGCTTTTCAACAATAAGATTTTTTCACCCCTCCTCAACAGGCAGTTTAACAGCCTAATACATCTCACTGCCATCAAAATGCAGTTCATTACTACTGGGGATCCCATGTTTCCTACCTGTCCTTTCTCCTGTGTGAAGCATGGTCAGATGCCTCCTGTTTTACTGTGCTTGCAGTCAAAGCACAAGCAGCACAGCTCTGCCCAAGGATCATGCCTTATTCTACAAACTCCAGCCCTCAAGATTTATTTCTGACAGCAATGAATGCAAGTGCTTGGAATATCAGAAGAAACAGTTTAATAGAGCCTGAAAAGGAAGTGCTTTCAAAAGCAGGCTGAGAAGGAAAGGTGAGGTAGGGGTTGAAAGACAGCTGAAGCACAGTGCTGTCTAACTGTGGCAATAGACAACTCATAGAGACACAGGACCTTTCCAGAAATACCTGTGCAATAAGGGAAGCACCCACTATCTTTCACTGGAGACCAATGTCCTGCCTCATTACAAACACACCACAGGAAGTATGTCACTGAACCAGAGGAAGTGACCCATGAGACCTATTTGATGTTTTTTTTCCCAGGAAACATAGCACTGACATTCAGCAACGCAAGTTTCATCTGAGAGAGCCTACAAGAAGCAACAGAAAGAGTCTCTGGAAGTCAGCTTTAGGAGACCAGGAGAGATGCAGAGGAAGGACAGAGTGCGATAGTGATAGTTCTTTTGTCTCCAAGAGAGCATCTTTTACACATGAGCAAAATATACAAAAGTTTGTATCCTCCCAGTGAGCGCTCCTCCTCAAAATTAAATTCTGGAATGCATTGTACTGAGTGAAGAGAAGGCAGTTCCTCAGCACATCCCTACTTTACCACAATTTTACTGCCATGTAGAGAGAAAAAGACAAAGACCTATTTCTGATGCACTCACATTCTCTGGGTATTGCTAAGCTGGCCCTACCAGGACTGACTCAACCCTAAGGTCCGTTGACAACCATGCCACAAATGGGGAAGTGCTCTGCTGATGCAGATATGTTTATGCTATTTTCTACAGAGTCAAAGAAGGTAATCCTCAGGTAAAAACTCCTCCCTGATCATACGCTGTCTTTTCCCAAGCTCAGCACCATGTTGTATTGTCATTACACTTCCTACATGAATTCTGAAAGAACACGGCTTGACCTATTCCAGAAAGCATGTTTAAGTGATGTTACACTAAAAAGGCACTTTGTACATCGAGAATCACTAAAGGAAAGCAAGTTTTCAAATGGAAAGTATCTTCAGCCCCCCTGCCCACACACAACACACCTTTCCAGCATAAGCCCTTAGCATAGTGAGGAAAATTTTTAATTTAATTTTTTAAAATTGCTCTACTGAGTATCTTAGCAACACATCAGCATCCTAAAACCTTACTCCATTTCTTCATCTGTGGTGCTTACAAGTATTGCCATAGTTTTACACCCCTCCTTCCTTCTCAGACCAAATGGCTGCTTGATCTTAAACCAGAGAATTCGTGTTGGAGCAGGCCTGAGGAGGCTCCTCCTCCTGCTCTACATAGGGTCAGCTACAAGGTCACAACAGGACTTTATCCACTTTGGTCTCGAAAACCTGTGAGGACAGACAATTGCACAACCACTCTAGGCAACCTGTTCCAACACTTGACCGTCCTCACTGCAGAAAAGGTTTTCATCATATCTGGCTTGAACCTTTTGTTTCAACTTATATTTGTTGTCTCTCATCCAATATACCAATGTGAAGAGCCTAGCTCTGTCTTCTTGATAACCTCCTCTTAAGTACTGGAAGGTTACTATACGTCCCATCAAAGCCTTCTCCTCTCCAGGCTGAACAAGCCCAGTTCCCTCAGCATATGATCCTTATACTGTATCAGGGCCCCAACCACACTGAAAAGCCTTTAAAGGCCCTGATCAGCCTCACCCGGTGCCTCCACCCCCACTTTCTGCCCATGGCCCCAGGGGCTCCATTTAAGCTCTGCCTTTGGCCTTCAGTCCCTGCCCAACCTACGTTGTAGGTGTGCCTGTCTCTAGTCATGCCTGTGTATGGTCATGGACCCTGTTGATCCAGACCCTGACCCATGGTGTGACTCCCTCACTTGACCTCAGACCTGCCGCATCACTATGGACCTGCTCAGTGATAACTGGACTCTGTCTGACGCTAATTACTATCACTGGGCCTGATCTTGACCTGCTGATTCACTTCTCAACTTGATCTTGGACCTGCCTTATCACCACAAACCTGCCTGGCAACGTAGACTCTTGCTTGGCACTGGCTGCCTCACTCGGTACCATGGGACAGGGCCCTGGCTGGTGGGGCACCTGCCTTGCCAGCTTGGTTATCACGCTCAGCTCCCAGCTCCCCATCCCTTGCCAGCTGTTCCACGACATGTGCTCCGGCCCCCGACGGTCCTAGTGGCCCTCCACTGGACTAGCTCCAGTTTATCCATACCCTTCTTGTCTCTGAGGGCAGAAAACTGGATGCAGTATTCTAGACTCTGTCTAACAAATGCTAAGTACAGGGAGATAATCACTTCCCTTGGTATACTGTCTGCAGTCTTATTAATATAGCCCCGCACGTTGTCGGCTGCCTTTGCTTCCAGGGCACGCTGCTGGCTCATGCCCAGCTTCTTCAAAGCGTTCTCATCTCTTTTTATGCATCAATAAACGTAGTGACATTCTTGCAATGTAGGAAACTAATGGGGCACCAGTCACTTGCAAATAGCACAACACTGAAACATGACAAAAGTGAAAAACTGAGACGGGTTTTCAATTGTCAAACCCAAGTGCAACAGGAATGTTAATGTACTGCTTCTAAAACAAGCAGTCTCTTCTGATCAAGGCCCAACCAACTCCATACCAGCTCTCGCAGAGTAATACCGAGACAAAGTCTTGGATTTTCTAGTGCAAACTTGCTAGTTTCACATGTGCCACAAATGTGAAAGTAGCTCCTCCAACCAGTGCTGCAGCCTCAAGTGTTGTTTTGCTATTTCATTTTGTGCTATTCCCATGTTTCACTTTTTTATTAGAATGTTTTAGTTTGTGTGTTTGGGGAGGGAGGGGTTAAACACTAAAAATACACAGTTGTGTTGGAAATACCCTCATGGACAGGCTGAGGTTTGGCATGCTTTGGAAGAAAATAACTTAAAATAGCAAGGAAAGCAAAGACTGTGGGATATGCATCTCTGATGGTTATTTTCTGTTAAAATAACCACAATAACTAAGATAACACTAACATTCCCAGTTAACCCTCTACCCTCCCCAAGAGAGATGAACAGGATTATTCTAACCTGAGAGCTTTGTCTGAATAATGTAAATGATGCTGCATTAGTTGTATTCTGACCCCAAGGTCTCTCATGCAGCTTTCTTTAAAACTAATTCTCATTAATAAAGTGTAGATGCCCAAAACCAAATTTGCCATAATAGCCCCATTATAGAAAAGGCCTTGCCTGTAGGATTTGCAATTTGAACAGCACAGGTTTAAAAATATGAAAGGGAAAGATCAGGAGACAGAAGCTACATTTGCTCCATCAGTTTTCATTCTTGGAGGTCAGAAAAAATGCAAAACGGAAGCCAAGGGCATAGAACTATGAGGACCAATTTTTTTCCTTGGTGTTATCAACCACGTGCACATCACATTGATAATTTATCTTTTGATATTTTTTAAATTATTGAGTGCTAACTGTGGTCCCATATTCTATGCTGATATAACTCATATGAACACACTTCTTCAGTGGTTATTATCCTTTGCCATTATACACTCTGGCTATAAAGAACATCTAACAACTTAACAAACAAACAATTAAAACTACCTGTGGCACCTGTTACTAAGAACCTTGCTACAGTAACATGTTAAGTTTTGGCATCCACAGGTAAACTTTAGGCCCATCTAGGAATAACAGCACAAACAAGCTGTATGATTTGACTCTCATGGCTGCTCTGGAGAATATCCAACTTTTTTCCCCGTCAAATCCCAGATAATCTACCCCGAAGTCTTAAAATAAGTTCAGTGCAGTCAGGTAGGAAAATCAGGTGCCCCCATTCCTAGCCCTGTGCTTCAAACCACAAAACCATGCAGAGTAAAACCATAGAAAAAAAGAGTTGATAAAAGGACTAAGTAAAGAAATACAGCTTTATTCACCCTTGTAGTCTAGTTTTCCCCCCAACACAGCATCCCCATACCACAGTTCCTCCTCTCCTCCTATCTGAAATCTCCGGAGCCGAAGGCCTTTTTGAGAGAGGCAGAGCTCACGGAGCTCCCACCTCCCATCAGGAGCACAGTGACAGGCGGATATCCAAGATTCAGCACGAAAAGTTTCCAAAAGCTTGAACAGGAGAAGGCAAAGCTGGAGTCAAGTTTTACATAAGAAGGGGGAAGGCAGGAACTGTCGGCACCATCTCTGCGGGCGGCTGCCGCGGAGAGCTGTCAGCCCACTGGCCAGCCCTGGGATGGCTCCCCCACCGCCCCCCGGACCG
>NW_009201176.1:0-9182 GCF_000690835.1 Fulmarus glacialis
GCGCCCGACGCCCGCCCGCTCTCCGCAGGCCCACCCGAGTAGGCTCTGGGGGGTCTCAAACGGCTGGGTTGGGCAGCAGGGGTGAGACGTTGGGGTATAACCCCCCTTTTCATCCGTGGCGAGGGGCGTGCGAGCAGCAGCAGGCGTGTAAAGCCGTCAGGAGGATGTACCGTCAGGAGGAGGAAAGACCCGTGCCCAGCCTCTGCCTTTGGCTCCTGCCGCTAACTCTGGCAAGGTCAGGGCGAGTTTTTTCCCGGCATGTTTATGTTTGCTGAGGCGCAGTAGCTGTCAGTGTGGAAGCTGGACACTTGAGAAACGGTGGCGGCAATGCCATCATAAAGACATACGTGCGTGAAATCCACTGAGCTCCTTACCGAGAAAGCCAGCCTCTGAATATAAACTCAAATGAACTCGAATGGAGCGGAGCCGTTGTGCTGCAAAGCGTGCCAATTTTACCTATGATAAATAGATAAGAACTCTCTTGGTATTTGTGGTATTTCCGTGCACTGTGCTGTAATAATAGAAATGACCTTGGATATCACAAAGAGCAAGGCTGTTAACTGCAAGTTGCATTGTGATCTCTCAGGTGAATGGCTATTTTTTTAAAGTATCAAATTATACTGTGCTGCTGTATCATAGTGGACAGACTGTCTACAGCCGTGCTGAGTCAGAATAAAGGTCCATTTAGCTGGTATCCTTTCTCCCACAATGGCTGTTAGCAGATGGTATGGGAAAGAAATGCAAGTGGAGACTAATCCCTTCCTCGGTATAACTTCCCTGCTTCTAGCAGGATGAAGTTTAGGGGCTTTCCGAGCAATAGCAAGCATTTAAACCATTATGCTGAATAAACACCAGTAGCCCCATCCTGTGATGGTCATACCTTTTTATCAAAGGTTCTCTAAAAACTGCCCTATAAAACATCTGTGGGTGGAGAAAGCTGGGTTATACAAATTTTTTTTGTACCTTTTCAGCGTGGGAGTCTATTTTTCAGGGCAAGGATAGTATCTTCTTGTGTATTATGTCTTCTTGTGTATGTAGGGCAGCACTTGCCAGAATACCAATGTATCTGTACCTGTATGTGTGAATTACTGCAGTTATGATAAGAATCTACCAGCAGAGGTCACCTAGCTACATATAAAAAGTAATCGTAGCCCACTGAACCAATAAACTTTATCAGTATCCAAAAGTTGGGAAAGAAATTAGGTGATTTTTTTTGGCTTCTTGGTGTTTTTAAAAAAAAAAAAAGAAAGAAAAAACACAGCAGTTGTGTGGGTTGAAAGATAGCTATCGTTTCTGTGTAGAATACAAATATGCATAGCCTTTCCAGGCCTGTCACTTAAAGACCGTATTTCATGCCAGCACTTACTTAAAAGAGATTTTTTTCTGAGATTCCTTTTTCTAAGATGTGCACTTGAGGCCAAAATGACTCACATCAGTGTAAGATATTTTCAGCTTTGTCAAAATGCTTTGTTAGAAAGTATTTTGTAAGCTGGCAAAAATGGCATGCATGTTTCCTTTGAGTAATAAAACACAAATATATCTGAAGGTGTTATTCTTTCTGTTGTTTTTTTTTTTTTTGAAAAAACAAAAACATCTTCAGCAATTTTTGGTAAGGATTCATAAATATTATTGTTGTCAGAGATCCATATCCTCTGATTCAGCGATTTCTGATAGCTCTGCTTTCAGGTCTTGAGACTAACCAGAATCAAGCTATTCCTGTTGCTTGTTTGAGTAATGCAAAACCAAATTTATGTTCAGTTGCCAGTGGCCCGGATGGGTCATTTCGGGCCGTGGGGACTGCCAGGCCAGGAGGTGGGTTTCCCCGGGAAGGGGTAACGCCCTGACCCTTCCTTGGGCCCTGGGAGGTACCGGGCAGGTCTGTGCCACGCAGAAATACCCTTTGGGAGTTTTGCCGAAGAAGGAAGATTCGCTCACTCGATAGCTGTTTATAGGAGGAGTCTGTAACAGTATGGGTCACAGTAGGGGTCTTACAAAATAAGCAGAACAGGACTAAACTTTGGCTAGCAGTCAGTGTTTGCGGAGTGGAAATACAAAGCCGTGCGCGATCGCACAAAGTCATGTACTCAGCAAGCCGTCCCGGTGCACGCCACGCTAGCTTGCCCCGAGGGCTGGGAAGTTTGCGCTGTGTTTGCAGTGCTATGCGTTTGGGCGAGCGTGGAAGCAGTAGCTGAGGCTTTTTCCCTTTCTAGCTGGAGTACCTTGGCCAGCCACAGCTGAGACACTGTGTTATGGGGTGAAAACTTAGCTGGCCAGCCAGGCTCTGGTTTTAATGTTCGAGCTGGAAAAGGCCATGGCACCGACTGAGTTTTCTAAAGGACATTTTGTATGGTGTCAGAAATGTGCAATGCCTGCTTATCAGCAAAACAATAAAAGGAGATTGTAAAACTGTGCCTTTCTGTCTAAGGAACAAGGGGAGCAACATACTGTTTTCTGCAGATTTGAAACACAATTCTCAATTAAGTGAGAGTTGCATAACTTGTCCCTTTACTTCACTCGCTGCCCCTCTTGCACCTTACTTTCCTCTTAGGGGCCATCCAGTCTGCCTGCGCCCCTTCTTACACAAGAGGAGGGGGGAGATTCCCCCTCCTCTCTTACATAACATGCAAATTAAAGAGCTAACTAATTTAGGCTTCTTGGAAGTGACCTTATTCTCATCTGTCACTACCCAGCCTACAATGTATTTATTTCCCTTTACAGATGTCAGGGTCCGTGAGCAGAAGCATAATTTCTGGAAAACGAACTTTCTTCATTTCTCCCCATCTCCAGTCAATGAGGTTTACGGAAGGACGTAGGTGCCCATCTCGCACTACGCCTGTGGAACTCACCCTTAAAGTGCTGAGGAGAGGAGGAGGGTCAGCCACTAATCCAGCAACCTCAGCCCCACCTGTTTGTAGCACATGGCTGGATCCTCTCCCCACCTCAGTCCCATCAATGGTCATTTTCCTTCCAGAATTCACTCCACATACAAAACCCTATTTAAATTAGAGAGGAAGGTGACAGCTATATGACGCTTGGCACAGAAGAGCCGTCATCGGATGAGAAAAGAAAGCTCTTCCAGCCCATGCATGTCCTGGCACCAGGTGGCGGTGACTAGATACCATTTAAAATACAGAAATCAAAAGCAGCTTAGAGCTCAAATAGAGGAGAAAATAAAATTTACTGAGCAAAGGTCACAGTTTCTCCCAGGGCTAAAATTGTTGTTACCAGAAACACAAGAAGGACGGTTTGCAAAGATTCAGGTTTCAGAGGTACCGTTGTGAAACCTTCCTCCCGCTTCCATCAGTCAAGTTCAAAATACAAGCAGTATGAATTATGTCTTCTAGAAGTGTGAGACGATGGTAAAAGGTTACATGTGTTGATAATCAGCCTCTTAAGAATGGGTTCCGCAAGCAAGAGTTTAATAAAGATTATAATCAATAAATACAAGAGATGAGTGCAAAGACTGCACCAGAAGGGCTTAGTGAAGAAAAGGAAAATACAGAACAGAAAGCGTCACTCGTAGAGAACCAGATCTGGTTCCGTATACAACCTCCTCTACGAATACAGCAGCATATGACAGAATACTTATTTGCAAATAACAGTTAGTGGGAAATGTGCTTTATCAGGTTTGTTTACTTATTTCTTGGCAAGTCTGGCTTGCAAGGAAGTCAAACCCGACGCATTCAATTTGAAAATCTTCCGAAGCAAATCACTAAGAGTAGTGCACAGCTCTCTGACTGATCATCTTGCTCCTATCAGCAGTGCATTTCAGAGTTTCATGTTCTTTAATAAATGTCACTTTCCCATAGTCTCGGCAAAGAATCAGTGATGCCATCCCGGTGTCCAGAGTTGGGAATTGAGGCAAGGAGGCCACTACCCATCCTGTCTAACAGTAGATACTCTGCTACGGTTTCTGAATAAGATGAACATCTTAGCTCGCCTGGTGTATGCACTGCCCTCTAGACTCTGGAAAGGGGCCTAAGGTGCTGACAGTCCTAAATTTAGGCACCATCCTCCTCTTAACATCTACAGTTAGCTGGGGATGAATCCAAGTTGGTGGCTTGCCCAGGGTCCCGTGAGAAATTACTGGGGGGTGGAGAAATGAGCTCAAAAGTTCCTCAACGAGTTCCTCAAAGCTGCGTCCTGTATCCTGCCCGCTACATTATCAGCCCTCTCCATTACACAGAGGTTTGCTTACCAAAACTGACTTTTTAGCTGTTTTGATATGTCCGTCTCTTGGATTTTATGTTGCTTTGCTCAGAAAAGGTACTTGCAAGATCTTCAGTTCATGCAGCTTGCTCAGAGACACTTCTTTGAATTAATGAATTAATTGACTTTTCCTGCCTAGTTTTTCCACCTATCACGTGGCTTGCTCCACCTTTGAATGAGACTGTCTCCAAAGGCTCAAGTTAGTAGATTTTTGAGATCTAGCTGGCTCTACCCTTTCCTGAGTGCATAAAAGCCTTGCTGAAATGAAGGTAATTAGCAAACGCATTGTTCCAAGAATGGTGTTGAACTTTCTTTATAGCACAGCCCTTTTGCTACCACATGCAGCCCCCCTGTGACTGTTTGCCACCTTCATTTTGAGCCTGGGGTTAGATGAGTGGGCTTGCTGGTTCCACTGTTTTCTTTGTGAGAGAAACGAGTACGTGCTAGGAGACAGCACAGGTTTCGATGTGGCCTGAGCCACGGGTATGGGTTTGTTTTTCGTTGGTTACTTGTTCCAGATACTTGCTTTGCTCCCAAATCCATTAGCGCTACACTTCCGTGCATCGTTGCCTGGAAGGTGGATAGGAAAGTAGCCTCATAGGAACCGGTGCTCCTAGCATTAAAGATCTACTTATTGTCCGTTTGGGCAGATGCTTGTGTCCGTCATTTTTTTTGACCGGGGCATACATGGCCTGTAAAAGAAATGCTGACAGCCTCTCTCCAGCTGCAGTTCCTAGTCTTTATCTGCCCTTGTTTCTCCCAGGAGAAGGCAGCTTTGTGAGGAAACATTGCATTAAACACGCTCCAGCCATTTCTTGCACCTAGTCTTAGCTTGAACAAGTTACACCAAAAGCTGTCAGAGGAGGAGAGAAGCTGTAGATAAACTACAATAAACAAAAATGAAATAAAATTGAGAAGCTCTCCTTATTTTTAAAGGAACAATAAGAGGGACACCCTCTTATTTTTCAAGCGACATACACACTTTAAAATATCTACTCTGTGTCTGAGGTAAAATACGGACCACACAGATCCAGGGGTTGTTATGGCAATTACTCGCTGGTGACACTGACAAGAAGGAGATTTCGTTACCTGTCAGGGCCAGGAAAACAAGAACAGCAGCTTGAGAGTCGCCGATGCCCCAGCACTGAGCTAAGATCACCTTAGGTCCGCCAACCCCTGCCTTCAGCTGCAAGAACGAGCCTGTTCCCAAGTGTGCATGCGGACGGTCGCATCGGCACTGCCACCAGCACACAACAAAGTGCCTGGGAAATGTGAGGGGGTGAGAAACCGCTGGAAGGGAAGGGGCTATATATGACTCCAAGTTCCTGTGAGCAGCTAAAAACCCAAGATGCGTAACAGGGCTGTATGTCGACATTTGCCATATATGACATATAGGATATAGGAATGAGGACAGCTTTTCTGGCTGCTTTCACTAAGCATTCTTGAGGCATGTCTCTATCAAGAATTTTTCACCAGCCGTTTCCATTTTGGCTACTCAGCAGAACCTGAGTTGGTACCACTGGGAACCCCTCTGCAGGCTTGATGCCTGCAGCCAGACCTTTCCGTGTTGCTATTCCATGCAGATTTACTTGCTATGAGAAAAAAAGCCAATGCAAATTCCTCGGTTTCCTGTAGGTGTTCAGCGTTACAGTTGTAGGCATTCAGCTGAAGTGGTGGAGCCTTGGTAGGAAAGGTACCACGCGGGGCCTTCGCTCCGATGGGCTGGTGTAGCACAGTGCAGATGTCAGTGCAGGGCTGTGCTTTGACAAAAATCGTTCGTGGATGATTAAGACTTTTTCCGCTGTTACTACCAGTACTGTACAGGCAGAAAACCACTCATCGTCCTTTGACTAGTCCTGTTCAGATTAGCTGACTCTGAGCGTAATTACCCTGTTACCATCGCTGTAACTGTATGTGAGCAGCTATTGCCTTAAGAATGGCTCCCTAGTGTCATTTTCCCAACATTTATCATCTCTTCACAGTTTTTAATGACATCTTTTTCTTATTTAAAGACAAACATATTCCACCTTTCCTAACAGGATTATGCTGTAAAACTGTAGTATTGGTTTCAGTTTCAACAGACACAGCCAGGAACAGCTGTTTCTTACACTGGGTTTAGGATGAGTCTTGTGGAAGTAGGAACCGTATGTATCACACAGTAGAGTTCTAGCCATCAGCTGACAGAGCAGACCAGCTTTCCTCAAATTCTTACAGATATATCTGAAAAGCTAAGCTAGTTTCACACCAGCTGAAACACACAAGCAGAAGTGGTTTAATTTTAGTTTAGGAGGGCAGAATAGTAAGGAGGGTCCAAACCTGACTGAAACAAAGTTTAGCATTGTATTTTCCGTACATTTCAGCAGTGAGTTACCCATATAGTTTTGTTCCTGGTTTTCTCTAGAACAATGAAACTTAATTAAGAGAATGTCCAAGCTAAACACAAGGAACAGCAAAGGTATGATTCAAAGGCCTCATTTCTCAAGGAGCTTTTCTCCCAACACCACATTTTTTAACCTTTCTCCAGTCACTGGTGACCAGAACTGTAATGTTTCTGAGAAGAGCTGACACTAAATTTGAAAATGTTTTATTTTGTGTAATGGGAAAAAGAAATAAAACGCCTTGCTTCCTTTGCTGATACTTGCTCTTTGAATGGGGCCATATGACACAGCTTAAAGCTTTGTCTATTTATTTGCAGCTTGCTTGCTTCCCTGGAAAAGTAGAAGTCAAAAGCAACAAGACACAGTAACCCTCTCAAAACCCACTTATCTTCACAGGAAACCAGTTCAGGATTAGGCAAACCAGAAATCCCCACTTCCTTTTTCTAGAGAAATGACTCTATCTTTTAATTAACAGATGCCTGTTTCCTTTTCTTCCACCACCCTTGTTATAAGAAAAGGAGGAGGCAGGGCACCTAAGGGCACCTAAGGGCACCTACGGGCACCTACCTTTTGCTGCAGTTACTATTTGCAGGTTTTCCATTCTGTCACTTCTCTCCCCATAAACACCAGTTGCGATACCCGAATGAAAATAGCATCCTGTTTTCCTTGCAGTTTGTTCGGGACTGTGTAAGATATTCCTTACAACGAGAAGGTGGGATTTGCAACACTGGTAGGAAAGAGAGATTTTTACTGGAAATAATCGTCTTCAGCTAAGAGCTCGCTTGCTATGCGTGTGCCACGGTAGGCACGTGTGCTGCACGGAAAATAAACCGGTGGAAACTCAGTTGGAGTAAATCGTCTGGCTTCTCGGACCTTGCAGATAGCACTGTGCTATGAGAAATTCTGGGAAATAAGCAACTGGGGCCAGCGCTGCCCATCTCCAGAGCTGCTGCTGGGAGGGCAGAGAACCCGTTCCCGCAAGGGGCCGGAGTGCGAGGCCTCCCCAAAGGAGGGCAGTGGTGCAAGCCGCCTAGCAAAGCTCTTGGGGAGAGTGCTCCCTCGCCCCGTCCTCCTCCTGAAGAACAGTTTATGGTAAACTCCTGCTTTGAGATAGGGAACCTGCCGTACATTTCCTTGTAGCAAAGTACACTGTAGCAAAAGGAGGTGCTGATTAGTTGCATGCAAACTAACCTGCTGTTCCTTAAAATAAAAAGCCTTTTTTTTTTTTTTTCTTTTCTTTGGTCTTATCACCAAGGGCATGGTTTTCTCAAAGGTTATTTGACAGCCTGGAGTCCTCAAGCAGTTGTGTTGGCCCACTGCATGAGAAATACAGCTAAGCAATGAAGGCGCTACAAAGTGCTGCATCTTCTAAACAATGTAATATTGACATTTAACTTAGTCCCAGAGCAGCACAAACTGTGAAAGAGGCATGAAAGATGAAAATCTCAGGGGGTCAACCTAAAACAGGGCATGAGGAAGAAATATGCATTTTGAGGGGCTATTCAAGAGAGACAGTTCCAACAGAAGATCCATGCAGCTGCCGAAATTGCAAGGTCCCCACTGCTGGGTTCATTTGAACACGTAACCTGTGCTCAGTGGTGTTAACTGCGTGACCAGTTCCAGTGACTTCAAGAATATCTTTGAGCATATGCTCAAGTGTTTGCAGAATGAGGGTCAAATGTGTCTCCTATTTGGGGTGACAGTACATGGCAGAGTGCAGGTGAAAGAAGTATTTCAAACATCTCTAGAGGTATTGCATCCTCTTAGTGAACACTAAGAAAGGAAATTAGTGTTTCTGGGCTCACAGGTGCATATGGTCACCCTGCTGTGGTCACCTGCCACTTGTGGAGTATGCCCCTGGCATATAAAATCCAAAGCTCAGGAGCTTCATTCAGCAGAGGGCATTTCTCTTTTTTTAGGAGGTTTAATCTTAGTCTATGGGGCTTCAGGGAGTATTTTTTTTCCCCATTCCTCTCTGTCAGAGGTGTGGTTCTCTCACCACAAGGATATAGTGATGTTTTCCACATGTCCGGGGATATTACAAATATTACACAGGCCGCTATTCTGGATCTTTAAAGTGGCCGTTGGCATTTCTTCGAAAGCTTCTCCCTGGACAGGGAGGCCAAGTGTAGGAAAAGATCAACTTGGAGGCACAGATAGATCAGGGCTAGTCTCCAGTTGTGATACAGTTGCTGTTACAGAGAGCTACTTCATTATAATAACAGACTTCAGTGATGCAATACACTTCATGACGGATACCTTATGGCATAAAACGAACAAAACCAACTCTGCCTTCATAGACCTAGCAATTATTTTTTAATTTCCCACTTGGGAAAGGCCAGCAACAGGTTTATAGTGGAAAAACAGGCTGCAAAAAGGAAAAGGCTAACCTAGAAAGAAGAAAATGAGAAGGAGGTAGAAAATTAAGGCATGTGGATCTGTTTTCTGAAGGAACTTGTTCACCAGGTTCTGAAGAGTGGATCTGAATGTAAGGAGAGGAGCCCAGATGGTTTAGAGCAGGGAATCGATGCCTCAGCTCAGCATCAAGGTCCCAAAGGGAACAACTTGCATGAGGAGAAGAGAGAAATAGCTCTT
>NW_009201176.1:9197-27661 GCF_000690835.1 Fulmarus glacialis
ATAATCTTGGTCTGTTCTGGTCTGGAGAGGCTGCTCAACTACTCAAGACTAAAAAGCTGTAATATCGTGGATGATGACAACAAGCAATTGCAAAAAATTGCATTTGTTTAATAGCTAAAAATTGAGGCTTTGACTTTCACAAAAAAAAAAAAAAAAAAAAAAGCCGAAACCAAGTTACTAGTAAACTGAGCACATCTTGCCTGGATTATGGAGATACCCCAGTTAAAGCGTCCCACTGGACTCTTTTTGCTATTGGCTGAATTTCCCCTCCCAGTCCCTCTGACCACAGCTTGCTCTCTCAGAGGGCTTCCAGGTTTGCATTTATTGTTCAAACTAATCAACTTGCTTTGATAAAATACGGAACAGGAG
Source organism: Fulmarus glacialis (assembly GCF_000690835.1). Lineage (NCBI taxonomy): Eukaryota > Metazoa > Chordata > Aves > Procellariiformes > Procellariidae > Fulmarus > Fulmarus glacialis. The sequence continues at coordinate 9,567 of NW_009201176.1, forward strand.
GAGGGGAACGCTGAGGCTTTTCGTTTCGGATAGGCGTCGTACGACGTTGTTGCTGTCCCCGAAAAGAGCTGGAGGCTGGCCGTGCTCGTCTCCTCCAGGCTCACTGCAGCCCGCATGCCTCTAGGTGGTGCCTGGCCCTAAAGTTTAATGCCAGGAGCCGGGGACCGGCAGCCTCGGGCCGGGTTTTGCCCAGCAAGTGGTGCCAGCAGCCGCGTCACCCACCGTGCCCTTCCCGGGGTGGCCTGGGGAGCGAAGCAGGCAGTCCTGCTGAGCCCTTTTCACCGAAGTATTGCTAGAAAAGGGTATTTGCTTTAGGCAAAGGAGCCACAGCTAGAACTAGAGGGGTCTCCCACAGCAACAGACACGTCTGCAGTTCATCCAGACCCCCCTACAGGCTTCATCCAGAGCTGACTGAGACACCTTCATTTAAAGCCGCTGTGGGTCAGGCCCCTAATCCCAAAGAAAGCCATCAGTTGCTTTGCTTTGAGGCTACTGAAAAGCCCTGTCATCTAGAGAACTGGTGTCTTTAAGGAGATGTAACAAAGTTTATACCCTTCAGGCTGAAGTGTTAGAAGAGAAAAATTAAATGGGCAGGCTCGTGGGTCATCAGTGGGAGCGGGTGCATATTTCTTTCCTGCTCTGCAGCCCATTTTGCTAACCTGTGCTGTGTTAAAAGTCTGGGTGTGGGGTAGGAGCAACTCCTGGAAACACATGTGGAGCAAAGGATGCCTGTAGATGGATGATACGGAGCTGTTCCCTACCCTCAGCTGTGAGGAAGGGCAATATTAGAGATTGGAAATGGAAGGGTACATGGAGTTTGTTAAGTGTGGAAAAAGCAGCTCTTGGTATTTCTCTTTACATCTTTGGGGTGAGGAACATCACCAGGGAGGTTCACAGCCCATCCCTTCATCATGTCTCCTCCTTTTCCACTATGCGACTAGGAAGCAGAACACACTCTCTGTTTTGAAGCAAACTACTTGGTACGTACAGCCATGCGAAGTCAAAATCGACCCTGACATAACTGAGACAGCCCCAACTCCCACCTACTCACAGTGCGTTCATATATGTCCCCCTCACACTGGAATAACACAGCTCCCTGACTCCTACTTGGGAAGATGGGAGCAGTCGTGGAAGACCTGCTATTTTCTTTCCTGCTATACCCTCCTCTTGAGAGAAATGACAGTGCCCTGTATTTGGTATGGGGAGGAAGAATTTGCCCTTGGGCTTCCTCCTTGCCCCTACAGGTTTCCATGTACTTACATCTAAGGGGGAAGCAAACCTGGGACAAAGGGGGAGGCGGTGTAACAGCCGGAGGGACATCTGAGCAGGGTCATCACACCAGCTCATCCCTGAAGCAGGACATGTCCATCGGGAAGAGGGGGGACATCTTCTCTGACATGCACTGCTTTCCTGAACAGGCTAAAGGATTAGCCCTTGGATTTGTTTTTCAGATGAACTCGTGCTAACAGCTTTGGGCGGATTTGGGCTGACTTCTCCACGTCGAGTCCTTTGACCTTTTAATCCTTCTGAAATAACCTATTCCTTCTCCTCCCCCTAACTCCCAATCGCCTTTTGTTGTTTTTCTCCTTGGACATGTTTTGAGAGCTTGCAGCAGCTTTTCTGGTGGGCTGGGTAATTAGCTGGCAGCTCTGTCTCCTTCCTCCCACTGGGCTGTGCGTGTAGTTTGAGGGTGCTGCTTGACAAGGGTGTTAAACTCGCAATTTGAAAGTTTTTCAGTGCTAAATCCAAACTTAGGCTTTTGTGATAAATAATAAGTAATATATCTGATTTATTTTCCCTTATTTTAACTTCTTCATCCCTCACTGCCGCTGGCAGACCCAAAGGGTTATGCAGTTCTAAAACAGGAAGAAAAGAAACCTGAAAAAAAGAAAATTACAGCTGGTAACTGAGGCCAGATATAGCTGTGGTGTGGATGGGATAGGGAGGAAAAGGAGAAAGCTGGAGAGGGCCCCAGGGAGGAGATGACTGTGGAGGTGGTCACATAACTCAGATGAAATATCTTAAGGACCTGAGGTGTGGGGGAGATGCAGAACCTCCGCTGCAAGTACGGTCACTAAAAGCTGCATGAGGATACCTTTTATAGGCCCTGATTCAGCTCACATCATTTTGAGGCTCTGAAGGAAGCAACCCAACTAATGGCACATCCACAGGGAGGTTCAGTTGGCTTCAGCCAGAGGATGAGCGCATGCTGTGTTTTCTCTCAAAGATGGGTAACACGCTCTGTCTCCAGCCAGGTCCCGCTGTCTCCTTGGCTTCCTCTGCCATCAATGGCTGAAATAAGAGGATCGTAAATGGCTCTTTAAAAGCATTTCACACTGGTGCAGGAGAGGAATAATTAGTCCATACTTCTTCTTCTGGGCTTAGGTCTTTACGCAGACAGATCAATATGCTTCCTTCTGCAGTTCATCTTCAAACTCGTGTGTGGAGGAAATGCAGGGACTACTCGGAAAATTGTGCAGTGCCTTGCTTAAATCCATGCAAGGCTTATAGTTATCTGAGGTCCTTGGGAATTAATGTTGCCTTTAAGGTTAAGTGTATACTCAAGTTTTTCTCTTAAGAAAGATGGCGTAAGCATATCTGAATTGGAAAAGTCCCATTCTCACAATTGCTGTGTACAAAACCAGCTGACAAAAAACTGACTTCATGGTAGGCTGACTTCTAGATGGCAAAAGATACTGAGTGTTTCCTCGGCTCTAGATAAGAAAAGGGTGGCACTCCGGCAGCATTTTGGGGACTGCCAGCTTTCTCTCTCCTCTAGGGAAGGTTTGTTGGAGAGGGAACGCACAGAAAGGTAGTCGGAAAGCTGAGGATGGCAGCTGCACAGCTCTGTATTCAGTGTGCGATGGTGGGAGAGAGCTGTATGCGGTGGAGGAGGAAGGCAATGCCCGATCCAACCCAAAAGAGGGACATCCACCCAAGGGAACAGAGAGGAGCAGAGTTATCTCAGCAGCTCATCCCACACCCCTGCACAAGGACACCACTGCCGGACTTGAAAAGGCACGGATATTTCCCTATTGTCCACTTCCCTTCTACAAATAAAATTCTGCCACAGTCACAGTTTCTGAACAGGTTATGCACAGTTTCTGAACAGGTTATGCTCTCACACAGTCGCTTTCTATGTGAGCAAAGGCAGTAGCCAGTTCTCGCACTCCTTTGCGTACCTGTGAAGGAAGATGGCACAGATCTATGGCAACTGTACTGCAGACCTGCTGTAAGACCAAGGTTTTGGGCTTAATCACATGTGATACATGGGGAAATAAATTCCATCTGAATGTACAATGTAAAGGAAACAGCCAGTTCACATCTGTCATGCTGTCCAGTGACTTGTCTAATTGAAAAACAAAACAAAGTACAACATGGAAAAACCTTCACAAAAAGGTCCTAAGACAGGATGCTTTTTGCTCTTTCCAGGCAGTAGGGGAAAGAGCCTGATTAATTCTTAGGGTCTGTGTATGAAAAAAATCTTCTACAGTCTCTGCACCAAATACCGTTAAATTAAGCATGGTAAAGGTAATCCCAAGCACTGTTTGCATTTTAAAAAAACCTGAAATTTTGGCAAGTTTTTGAAGCTTGTACATTGATGTCAAAACCCAAGAAGGGCTGAGCTGCCATGGAGGTCCTCAGTGGGATCCTAGAGGGTTGGTGTCAACCAGCAGTCAGGAAACCAAAAAGGCATATGACAACCTAAAGGCTTGTCTCACCTTGCTCAGCCTCTCGCAGGGTCCAAGTGCTACGTCCAAATCCCTTGCACATCCATTCAAATCCCTTGTGCATCCTATTCTGCCCTGGATTTTTTGTAACGGGAAGGATGATGTCATGCTGCTACGCTCCCTTTCCACATAGAGGGACAGCTGCGCTGGGTCAGACCAAAAGCCTCCAACATCAGCCCGAGGCAGATGCCTAAGGAAGAGTATAAGAATAGTGAAAGTAATAGCTTGAGACATCCCCATCAGTCTGTGACTCGAAGGCTTCCTGAGCCAGAGGCAGCGCGGCCCTCCATGGATCCCTATTCCACTGAGTTATCTAGTTTTCTGAAAACAGATGAGCTTTAGTGGTCACAACATCTCACGGCCAATTTCTATGGCTCACTTGTATTTGGTGTGAAGAAAATACATCCTTTAGTTCATTTCAAATCTGCTGCCTGGTCATTGCATTCTGATCCCCAGTTCCTGTCATGGAGGACCCTTGTGCACCTCCTTCCTGACACGCAGGGCTTTATAGACTCCTGTCTTAGTCCCGCAGTCATCCCTGCCGTACGGGGACCTGTTTCCCTTTCTTCTGTGCTGGTCTAAGTCAGAAGGAACACGGTGAAGTCTGCAGAGGCTGAGCAGGAAGCAGGGAAGAGAATATGGCTGTGCAATAATGCAAGCTCTGGCCTACCCCTGCAATTTGGCCCTAAACCTAACACAAGAGGTTTCCTTGTGTCACATCTAAAGCTATTCGGTGCCATTAGTAACAGAGCAATAAACCAGTGATCTTTTCTCTCCTGTGCAGAGGGAAAAGAAAACAGGGACCTGAATGCTAAATTCAGTTTTCAACTTCATCGAGATACTGTTTCTGGTTTGGATGTTTTCTGAGCTTCGGTTTTAGAAGTGTTCAAATGTCCATGCTCACCCAGAAATTCAATGAATTCAGGGGAAACAACTGGTCTCTGAACAGCTGTTAGTTTGGTTTTGAGTGCTTCAGAGGATCTTATTAAAATAATAAATTTCCATAGGAACTGCTACTGCAGCACTTTTATTTTTACATTTTTTTTTCAAGAGGGAAGTTATGCAAGGCCCGCTGGATGATATCAGCACATCCAGACAGCTCGGAGACTGGGGAGTTTTGAGGAAAAAGGAGGCAAACAGAAAAGAAATGTGAGGTTTTCTCAGCTTGGGGCAGGGAGTGGGATCCTGGAGAGAGAATGCAAACTCCCCCAGCCCCAGGAGGGCCCTGCCTAGCTCTCTGCTGTCCAAAAGGTCACGGAATTTGGCAGCCATCACAGACAGCAAATAGCTGCTGATTGCCGCAGTGGGAAGAGCAAGGCCAAGCAAATTCGTTCGTGATTCCAGCACTAAATGCTTACACCATAGCTACGGTTTGTATTTATGCTCTCGGGGATCTGCGGAGGGAGGTTTTGTTCCCCCTCTTGCCTGAGTAAGAAGTATTGCACAACAGGCAGGTGCTGGATGCCTTGGAGCAACTTCTGCTCAGTCCTGCTGATAGGAAAGCCAGGGGATGCAGCGTGCTGGCGGAGGGGAGCCTGCTGCGGCTGTTGCACCTCACAGCTACCACTTTGCAATTGCATCCTTACAGATGCAAGCCAGGGCAGCTGCTACTTGCTTTTTAGTTTAGAGCCTTGTAGCACATATAACTACAACATCCCCGTCAGGTTCACGAGCCCCTGGGACCTGAGTGATGGTGCATGCGTTAGCCCCTTTGGCCTTCTGGTAAAAGCAGATCTGCTCATTCAAGCAAAGGTTCCTGAAAGGGCTACAGAGGAAAAAAAAAAACAAATTGCTTTGGTTTAAGCTTCTGCACACATCTTCATGATATAACTGTTTTTCAATAGAGCCACCTCTTAAAAACATAATTAGAGGTCACATATTAATGGACAATCCATGTCTTCAAATGTAATTAAAAGCCCTGGTACAAAACGGCTTCTGTCCAGAAAGTTCCTGTGCTTGGCTAACTTTTCTGGGGCTGGTCATTACTCCCAGCCATAGCGTTGCTTAAATCACGTTGATTCATAATCCTCTGCAAGAGAAAAATCAATGCTGGAGTGCTTTGCTTGTGTAACAACATACATTAGTGAGCCTGGAGTGCCTCTTCAATGAGATAATACCAAGCAGCTAAAATATGTAGAGAGAGCCTCCTGAATTCATTATGAATCAATTTTCATCCTTTTAATATTCTTGCTTACAAAGAAATTCCTATATAACACACTGGCCTTTTCTTCTGCCAGTTCACCTCCTTCTTGGTCTTTGGGCTTGTTCCTTGGTGCTCTCCCAGTGCAAGCTGGTGGAGGGAATTATGGCAGGAGCAGCCTGTTGATCCGCTCTGCATAAACTGAGTTGTATAAACTCAACATTAAGGTATCTACAGTTAGAGAGAAGAAGAAAGCAGAAGAAAATGGCTAATATCCCTTGCAATGATGAAAATAAGAACTTGTTATCAGTGCTAGCAGTGTGACAACAATCTGCCCCTTCTTTCTCTGGTGGCTTCAGCTGGCCTGGCCTGAGCAAACGGGAGCTGGCTTCTCCCCTGCCTGTGGACATACCTGTTAGACTTCCTCCATGGTTTTCCAGACAGCTTTCTGGGGATAAAGTGATTTGACAGGATTTGGTAAAACAAATAATTTCACTCACTACCTTGCGAAAGGTAAGGAGTTTAGGAGCGAATGATGGTGCCTCATGGTCTGTCTTTAAAGGGTTAACCGCATAACTTGGGCCATGTCTGTGTGTGTTAGGTCTTTTCAGTCTGTACTATATCTCTGAAAAAGACTTTTAGCAGAGGCACAATTATTTTTTTGCTAGTATAACTTATCTCAGCAGAACAACCTGTACCTGTTGGCTGTAGCCCACGCTCTACAGCTGTGTCTACTCCAGGTTAATTTTTCTAGCCATCATTTCTAGTCATCATTCACCAGCCGTATCTCCTTGCAAACTCTGTTCTTCACAACTCCATCAGGAAAAATATATAACATAGGCCTGATCTCCTGTTCTGCTTTTCTGTAACTGTACTCTGCCTCAGTCCGATTTCCTACTAACCAGGGCTTAGGAAGCTTATTCTGCTCAATTTTTTTGACAAAACAAGTGTGTGCTGAAAATTGGTACCTGATGTGCACATGGTTTGCGTGCGTACTATGGGACTGGGTCTTAGTTTGCTTATTTATAGATGACTAAACACAAAAATAGACTAAAGCATTTATATGCAACGAAATATGTTTTGGATGGGACTGATAAGCATCTTTTCATGTGTTACTTTAATAGCAGTAAATATCTAGGGATTGCGAAAACCAAGGGTTCCAGTGGAAGATGTTTCAACAACAGATGATGAATCCTGCTAAAACAGTTTTTATGCTTAAACTCATAATTAAAATTATTTTAGGCAAAGCTGCTAATATACTGGCAAAGCCACTATCCTTCTCTGAGACTGCCAGATGTTTTACTGTCACTTGAACTGCAACGTAGTGTGAAGACTGTATCTGTTATTTCAATAAATAATTTGTTGTATTTTCTTCTATTCTCCCATCTTCCTCTTTACATCCAGCCATATCCTCCCTCTCCTTGACCTGGGCTATCAGCTTGTAGCTTTACATTCAGACCGTGGCTGCACAGAAACACCCCCTGCTCTCAGTGGGGTTGCTGAGAGTCCTACCAAAGGCTCTGCCTCTCCTTAGAAGGTGAACCGCTGCAGAGGCAGGCATCCATCAATGTGCTTTAATAAGCAATGGTGTTAGATAAAGTTTCCAGCTGGAGGGGGAGGAATGCTGCTTTTCCCACCAGAAAATGCCTACCCACCCCAGGGGCTAAGTTGTGTCTAAGGCCCATTTCTGCTGACATTTTCTAACATACCAGCGCTCTCCCAGGATGCAGGTGGAGGAAGCATCTTGAGGCTTGGGGTTCTCCTACACTCACAGGCAATTCTAGGAAAAGCCCCCAAACCTTGGAAATTATACCCGTGCTCCTCAAAACATGAGGTTTGATCCAGCATCAGTTATTTGCACAGGAAACTATGTTCATCTCTGCAGTTACCAGTACATGAAAGTTGTTACTCGTGCAGACCTCTCCTTTCCTCAGTCAATTTAATGCAGCAAAAGTGATGACAACTTATGCAAGCAGTCTTCCTGGTACATGGGATTGTTTCTAAATAAGATATAAAGATGCATCATTTTGGGCCTCTGTTCTCTGGAAACTGCTCATGTACTCCATTCTTAATGAGCAGGCTAGGGAGTTTTTCCCCACCTCTATCTTAATATAAAGGAAGTGTTTAAGACAGCCTTTTCCTTTTCAGCGATCCATAAAGCAGCGTATTTGCAAATTCATGCCCACGTCAGATTATTTTTATCATTACAATTGGTGTCCCTGTGGAATTTGTTAACATGTTGCTGGCTATTTTCATCCTTCACATGAAAATGAATCTACTGGGTATCACACAGCTCAGTTATTATGAGTTCTTTTGATGGAAGACTTAAATTGCATCTGAGAAATAGGAATTACAGGGCCTAATGTCCCCCCAGAGATTTTAATTTAATACACAAAAGGAGCCGCTCACTCCCTACTGAGGTCATTACACGAAAATGTTTTTTCTAGCGAACAGAGTAATTGGGACCACTGGAGCTTGTTTCCCCCACCCCCTCAAGAAAAAGGATGGGTCAATTTTGGCTGCCTCTGAAGGTTTGTAAGTTTTGTGAGTGATCACGCCTGAGATGAATTTTGTTGTTGTTTCTATAAAGAACAAAGAACTCGTGAGAGCCCCTGTTCACGCCACAGGCATTGCTTGGGGTAGCGGTCTCTCCTTTCACTGTTACAACATGGCACTGGAGGAAACCACTGAGGTCCAGGTCCCCATAAACCCGAGTACCCAAACCACAGTGCCAGCCTCCCCTCCCTGCCCCACAAAACCCCTTCAGAAGGCAAAAAAACCCCTCAGAAAATGTAGTAGGCCAGTGAGAAAGAGGGTGCTGTCCCAGAAGGTTGCCCATGTCATAGGTGCCGGAAGGGGTTCACGGCCAAGGCAATTGGCTGCCATTACACAAAATCATGGAGCTGATCCCACCCATCTCCTTTCCCCTGGTGATTGCTCTGCGGAGATCTGAACTTTAGGGCCAGGCAGTCTAAGGAAGATCCAGCAAAGTCCCCATATACTCATTTAACTCCAGGATAAACAAACATGTGCTGAGGTCACCCCAAAGTTATGGCAGCGCGGGAGTCAGAGGGATGTCGGCAGGTCAGGCCGCGGGGTCAGCGAAGATGATCCCACCGCAGTCCCCGCTACAGTCCCATTAACCTCAGCGACTCAGCTCCTTTGCGCGGTTAAAATTTAAACACTTGCGTAAGTGGTTTGCTGAACTGCCAGAAAGAGCAGTGTCGTGCAGGACTGAGCCCATTAATTCTCGCTCTCTGAGAAGTAGGGGCGGGAAGAAGTGGAGGGAGGGAACAGATGAGCCAGAAAACTAAAGAGCTTTGGACTGTTTGATCCAACGAGAAGGGCAGATTCCGAAGTCGAGGAACCCTCATGTGCTTTGTGAGAAAAAAATAAAAGACAAATGGAGTTCAGGGTTTCCATGCCGCAACAACTGTGCTTGGGGCTGTGGTAACCATAACTTTGCATGGATGCAGGATATTTTTGCACAGCAGAGCGAGCCAAGACATTATTCATCATGCCGGTTTGTAGGCACAGATTATGTGTATCACTAGTGTGAAATTCAGCTTCTTATTTCTAACTTGAGAAAAACTTTCCAAATACTCATTTTTTTCTCAATCTCCTATTGAAGAACAAAGCACTCAGGAGAACGGGCAGCTAGGAGGCATGCTCGTTCCCCGAGTGCCACTAAACTTCTTTAACAGAAACAGATGATGATAACAAGTATACTAAAAACAAGAATAAAAATATGCCTCAAACAAAAGCAATATACTTCCAAAACAAGGCTCTCCACCACACAGGTTTGTCCCAGTGGGGAGAGGCTGTGAGAACAAACAGACGACACTTGTTAGTCACGTCACTTAACTGCACGCCTGGAAAGCACTCAGATCTGATGGTGATGGTGATGACACCGTAAGACCCTATGCAGAACATAAACACTGCACTGCAGTAAAGGCTTTCACAATGGCATAGATGGAACCATTATTTTTCCCCAGGGTCTTAGGCACTGAATTCTTTCAGGAGCCATTTAATTATTTTGTTTTATTTCTGCTCAATCTGTATAGGAAAGCTTAGTAAAAGGACTGTTCATTTTGACAAGGTTCCTCAGGGAAACCTCGAGACAAAATAGCAGTAATTTCTTCCCCGTATAACTCACCAAGAAAAATAGCAGAGCAAATAAAGGGGTAATAACAGAAAGGGGAAGATTATCTTTTAAAAGCAATTGCTTGATACCAATACACAGTGAATGTATTTAATGTCATAAACATAGGTTTACTTAGGGAAGACATAAGGAAATGTCAGGAGCAAAGAGACTCACAGCTAAAATGAAATTAAGACTGGCAAGTGTAAGAGGAGAGGGGAGGGAGGGGGTAAGAGAATCCTATTAGGGATGGTCTCACAGTCCTGACGAAGACTTAATAGTTGGATCCCAGCCGTATGTTTCTTGCAGACATTGGGCTGCCAAAGCACTTGCCAATCTGGGGGCCTGAGTGGCTTTCTTCCTCCTTAGAGGGAGACAGTTGAGGCAGAGACCCCTACAGATATGTCTCTGGTGTGACCTTGCTTACAGAGAGGAGAGAGGTTATAAAGTCCTGCTTCCCTGAACACGCGAGAGCTTTATTTCCTTTGCTCTGAAATATCGAGGCTTGCTGACCCCCAAGCATTTGACCCAAGGAGTCCCACCTTTCTTCCCATCCTTTGGCCATGCTCCTGGCTCTGATGACACCTTCCTTCTTGCAGGCACAAAGACGCTGGCATTTCAGGACTCTGCTTGCCACCGGTGGTCCTCTTCTCGCAGGCCCGTCCCCATGCCCCAGCTGATAGCTTTGTGTTGCTGCCTGGGGGAACTCGACCGGGGCGCCTGCCAAGCCTGGGAGATGCTACCTTCCACTGATGAAGGGGGAACCCCATCCAGCAGTTATTAATACCTTTTCTCACAATAGATCTTCCCTTCCGCCTCCAGCATCAGGGTATAATCTATGTTTTTAAACTGGTTAAGTGCCCACAACTGCAAAACAGGGGTCAACGGTATTTTCTCGTCTATATTTGTTCTGATCCTTTTGGGCCCTGAAACTTCAAAGACTCACTCATGTTGCTGAATTTTAGTCTTAGCAGCAATGAGTTGTCAACTTTGACTTGATATACACCTTATTTTATGGTTTGCGATTGACTTGGTGAGCTTTCCCCCAGTCTGTCAGTGGCACCACTTGTAGTGTGTCAAGCACATAAATCATGGCAGGTTTCAGGCTTGGATTTTAGGATAGAAGCTTTCCCCTAGAAAATGTGTTGAAAATACTCAGTTGGGTCCAGCTCACAGCTGAGGATACTGGTGACAGATTGAGTGCCTTGAGAGCAGTAATGGCTCGGCGTCCAACACATCCGCCTTCAGGTGATATGTCCTTCCTCCCAGCCAGGCAACCAGCCAGAGACTGGGATCTTAAAAGTAAACTCCAGTCCCATAAATTCATATGCTCATAAATTTTACAGCCACAGGGAGCATTAGGACTCTACTCTATCTTTTGTTTAATACAGGCCAAAGAGTCTCATTCAACAAATTCTGCATCAAGCTCAGAAGTTCTGATTGAGCCATGGAGAAAGTTACCCAAATATTGACATAAGACTGAAAGGAATGGGGAACATCCCATATTAAACTGTTCTCATATTGGCTATGTATCCTCATTTGCTTTCTATCTTTGTAACAACGCACGTCTCACTTAAGGTTCCAACTTTTGCTTTTTGCTTCTTCTTTGTTTTTGCCAGATTGAATAGCCCTTTCCTCAACCCCCCACCCCCCCAAAAGAAAATGTCCCTGATTTGGGCTCTTCCTATAATAGCTTGGTTTTCCAAATTACCAACAGCTATACTTCTCTCTACTCTTCCTTGGGCAGGCTACTATTTTGTTGCAGAAAGCTTATTTATTTTCTATTTTCTACTATTTTGTTTCACTGTGACAAGCCCCGGAGAGCTAAAAAAGAGCCTCTCGAAGGAGAGCCAGCAGGCATTTAGACCGTATGGGAATTTTTGTGATGGTTGTTCCTATAGATGAGCCAGGCACAACAGATACGCATGTAGATGCTTAGCTTGAACACTGATCTTCAGCTGAGGCTCTGGTGCTCAGCCCCACCTGCACTGGTTGCAGCTTGGCCATGGACCATTTCGACCCTGACCCCAACCCATGGGCTGATGTCTTGGTTTGAACTTAGACCTGTCTGGCTGCTGTGGACTTGCCCAGACATCTGCCCCCCTGGGCCTGCCACGTTCTCCGTGCTTGGGGCTGTGGGACTGCACCTCTTGTCCATCCATGAAACCCTGACTCCACTGGCCCTGACGTCACGCTCACCTTGCTGTCCCTTGCTGCTCCATGGCACAGTTGAAAGAAAAATCTGTAGAGCAGGAAGAATCTGGTTTTACATAGAGTGTATGTGTGCAGCAACAGAGAGAAACTGTACGTGCATTATGGGCACAGTGCTGAGGCACTGCCACTGCTAAAAAAAACAAAGAAAAAACAAAAAAAGCAATTAACTCCCCAAATAGACACTCTGATCCCTAATTTTTCAACACGGAATAAATTTCTCTGCTTTGTTTATAATCCCAATCCTCCGTGCAGAATGGTACGTGTGCTCTGTTACTCACTGTCTGAAGAGACAACAAAAAATGAACTTTGCTGTTGGCTGTGAGCAACGAGGATTTGAACACAAAGGCAGAGTTTTTCCCTGGCATCTTCTTTTACCTTTATGGAGAAATGTATTTTAGAGTGTGACAGGATACATAGTCCTTGATTAAAAATGCCTTTTAGTCAACATTTACAGTCCAAACAGGAAGATAAAGAAGGTGGCAATGAAGCTGTTAAAGCAATAGATGCCAGCTTTCTCTTGGGTTGCTTATAGCTCATCCCGTGTGTTCTTGACGTTCTGACAGATCTGTTCAAAAGAGTAGGGGCACCCCAAAAATCAAGGCCAGGATTTTGCTGTTGCAATTGCTGCCTTTGAAGAAGAAAAATACAGAGCTGGAATTACTTAGAGCAAATGCTGGTCCCAGAGTGACACTGTACTGACTGGACTACAGGAGCCGTCTTTGGGCGTTCAGGCCTGAAGTCATCCCTCTTTGATATTAATTCTCTGCATAGGATTGTTGTCTCTAATATTTTAGAAGGCAGAACTCTGGGAAGGAGAAAGAGAAACCAATTATGAGAGAGGCAGATACTATACAGAAAGGAACAGAAGAAAAGCCTGGGGCATGATTGCCTTTACAACAGGCAGCTGCAAGATCCTACACATAGGCAACAGCAGTATGAAGCTCCTTGTGATGCAGCAGATGTGGCTAGAAAGACTTTGAAGAAGACTTAGCAGCCTGGTAGGTATCAAACAGCCCTAGGAATGTTCTTTTACAATTGTTCTGACCATCTTCCTCAGGCTCACACTGGGTCAAGTATGCACAAATTTCTGCTGGACAGAAGAGGTACAAGCAGGAGGAAAGAGAGAAACCAAGCAGAGCTTGCCTTCCCCCCCGCCTTGTACAAACACTGCATGAGAGAGACCCATTTCAGAAGGATAGGAAAAGGGATAGTGATAGGAAATGGGAACAAGGAGGTAGGAAATAGCACTCTTAGCAGGAGCAGTGCTCCATGAGCTCTGGCTGAGCAGATGAAAGGCAGCAGAGAGTCCTCAACTAACTAAATTCAAATCAGGCAACCGCCAGCTCCCAAAGCAGCTGCAATCCTAGATCTGGCTGTCATCGCTTTGCCCAAAATCTTCCCCCAGGCACTGACGACTTAGCTCTCCATGAACCCAAACTGAACTGGATTGATAGCTGCACTTCCAGAGCTCAAATCGCTAGAATAAGAATAAGAGATCTGACTTGACATTAATAAAAAGTAGATCTTAAACGTGAAACTGAGCATAAAGCAAGCAGCTAAAGTCATGCTGAGCACAAGAAGAACTCTCGCTACATGTTGTGGCAAAAAATCTGCTCATCTGTGTCCTGCTCCTTCCTCTGAGAGAGTGCTGCACTAATGGAAGGTTATTCCATCCAGAGCAGGCTGCTTTCTTGCTCCCCTCTCTCCCTCCCATACTCTGCCTCTCTGCTTAATAGCTCATCTCACAACCCACACAGTTCCTGGTCTCTAAGCCCAGTTTATATCCGATTCCCAGCCTATCAGTGTGATGGGCATCTGCTCCAGGCTTCTTGCCTTTCCCAGGCCCCCAGTCCATCAACATTGGGGCAATTCCTCACCACACTGCTCACACCTCCTACGGGTAACTGCAAACTCCTCTCGGAGACCCGGTGAAAAGCCTGTCCTCCTTCCCCCCTCTTTATCTTCCCCCTCCTCTTGCTTCTTTCCTGACATAACTAACTCCACGTGGTGCTTCTCAGACTGGAAATCTGGTCTCTTCAGGGTCTGAGATTATCCTTAAAATGACTGGAGGAGAGGAAGGCTGTACAGACTCCTTTTGGCTTGCATAAACCGAAAGGACAGCCTTCTCCTTTCCTCCTGCTGATTTTTAAAATAGAGCTATCAGTTTTCCATATAGTCATCCTGCCTGACTTAATGAGCCATTCTCTTCAAAGACTTCACATTAACATGTTTATATATTTGTTTGCCTGGCTGGGTTCTTTAATAAGCATGCCTTTGGTTCAGGTGCTCCCAGCAGACCCCACTCTGCCAGGCTGCAGGAAGCCCTCCATTCGTTGCAGCTGCGTCCCCAAATTATGCTCTGCGACTGATTGCTTTTGGGGCAATTGCTCAACTGGAATAAGCAGGAACTTAGATAAATTGGACGTTTTTCTACAGAAGCCATTAACACCGTGCCTCGGAGAAGCTGGAATTGGTCTCATTCTTAGCAGTTTTGTTTCTGCGGTATTAGCTGAAGATCCCAGGAGGATTATTTAAGTGCAGAGGCTAGACTAAGATACCCTGCTAACCTAGGATGTGGCTAGGAAGGCTGATGTTAGAGATGCAGGGGCCCTGGTAGGCTTTGGGGGTAGCCTTAAAAGAGGGGGTAGACAGTAAGCTGATTTTATACAGCTTTCATTTTAAACAAGGGCTCCTGGCAAGCCAACCCCATCCTTGCCAGAAAAGGGATGTCTGATCTGGTTTCGTGACTCTTCAGTGATGCCTGTTTCCAATGTCAGGCTCATTTCTGTGACTGCTGCTAGAAGATCTGCACCTGCAGGGCTTTTCTTCTCTCTTTTGCCCCTGTGCTGGGTAAACTTGAGTTTCGACTGAGGTAGCAGCTGCAAGTATGCAGGCAGTGAAAGTAAGCCTATCATCTACTGTACCTACGTTGTTGAAAGCTTCCTGTGAAATTGGATTAGCACTTAAACGTTGTGTGACAAAGCTTTATGTTCCAGGTTTTGTAAATGCTCTGAATGAAAAAGAAAAAAACCACTTGTCAAACTCTCTGTATCGTTTGGGGACAATTACAGTATCGCCAGATTAATTACAGTGTTTCTACAATGCTCTCCTCTGATTCTACTATTAAAACACAGCAGAAATCAGAGTCTGTTTTGACCTTTATTCAGAGCCTCCTGTTAAAGTGACTTTCACAACAGAACCCAATTTGTCACATTTTATTTGTACTTTAATTTTATTATTAACAGATTAATGAAGCTGGTAATGGGTTTCCCAATGCTCCCTTTGGAAATGTGAACTGTGTCCCTTCCTGACATCAATCTGCTGTCAGCAGATGAAGTGCCTTTGCAAAACGCTATTAAATGTTACCAGAAGCAATTAGTCAAAATAGCAAGTCAGCTTCAAAAGGAGACACTCCGGATTCCCTCAGTGCGTTAGGAAAAGCGTATTAGTAGGATTTAGTCTTGCCAGCAGACACAAGCTTTAGGCCCTGCAGTAGGTGCCTGGGTTAATGACACGTAGAAATGCAAATGTATCAGACTTTAATTTGCTTGAAGGAGTAATGTCAGGTAAAAAAAAAACAACAAACAACCAACCAACTTTCTGGTGTCATTAACAGCAATCCCCTTGTGCCAGAAATATCCATGCTCTGTTGTAAGATACTCTCCATGCTCCAGCCTTAAAAATCCGTGAGTGAAATCCTGGCCCTCCTGAAGGCGGTAGGAGACTGCTCCTGACAACACTGAGGCCAGGTTTGGTCTTAATTTTCTGGCCCAAACAATTATTTTGAAAGTATTCTCCCTCACCCTCCAAAGCATCAAAGTCCAACCCCTTCCCAGACGGCTCCCTTTTTTATGCTGGTGCCAGAAACTTGCAAGAGGATAATTCCTAGAGGGACATGTGCAAACCTATCTCAAGCTCAGTTTCCCCCGTTTGGCACCATCATTATGCAGACACCTTTATTGTCTGGTCAGTATTCCAGCATGGGGCTGACAGAATTGCATTATCGTACACACACAAAACACAAAATGTGCTCAATAAATGGTCCCTAATAGGATGAAGTAGGAGTCTGAACTCTTTCGAGGTTAGCACCTGGTTAAGAAGCCAGCAGTCCTCAGCTCCCTCGCCACTGCCCTGGGTGAACTGACAGGGGGGAATCTGGGGGAGGCGAAGGATCAGGTATAACATCCTACATGCCCAGCGAAGTTTCAAGCATATGCTCTGGGCATGCCTACCTGGCACCTACAGACTGCTTTCCAGACCAACAATTGCCCCCTCCTCTTTCTCTCAAATGTTGGAAGACGATATTATCAGTCGTTATTTCCAGTGCATTGCTAATTACATGTGTATTGCACACATGGGACCAATTAAAGGGGGAAGGTCATGAAAAAACCAGAAATACCACGGATTATAAAAACCAAAACGATTATCCATTTGTCCTCAGGACTGGACAATGAGGTTTCTGTCTCTGTGCAGAAGGCAAACCTTTTTCATGTTATTTGGCCCTCCTTCCTCCAAACCCAGTCCCACCTCCCTTGGATGGTTGCGGTGGCCCAGACGGCTGCCCCAGCTGGGGAAGCTGCAGCGAGGGGCAAACTTTGGGCTCAGTTCACGTGCCTCTAACAACCATGCCGTGTGCTGATATTCCCACATTGAGGGTTTTTTTGGAGGCAGAGAACAACTCAGCATCAGACCTTGCTGACATTTTTCCTCAAAGAAGACATAAACAGCTGACCCCCACCCAGGGACTTGGACGAACTATAGTCTGGGTAAAAAACCACCCTTAATTTTGCCAAAACCTCATTGATTAAGAATACGCAGATCTAATGATTTTGCTGAGTATTTGCAGAGCGTATGCCTGCTGGGTATTCTTTCCTCCATTGCCTTCAAGTGAGTGTTCACAGTGCATAAGGTTAAAAGCATTTCTTTTCCCCTCCAAGTGCAGAAGGCTGACAGAGGAGTTAGAAGTCTAGGACTAAAAGCCCGACACAGTCCACTCCAAGATGTAAGAGCTGCACATTTTATCTTCCTTTTATATGAGCTTAATGACAGAAAAAGGACAGTCCTTTGGTCCTTCATTCAGCTATTTCCACTGACTAGAGGAACAGCTTCTTAAAAAACCACAATATATTGTTCAAACACTCCCATAAAAATGGTCTCTCTGACTATCCAAACACATTGTCCGTTGTCTTAGATCAAACACGGCTCTTATTCTTAAACATAAGGATTAAAAGGCATCCCTTAAAAGGAAAGTTTAAAATTCTATTTTAAAAAAAGTTCAGAATCTTAGAAGACCAATTATTTGTGCAATCTTCAAGATCAAACGCTGCTGAAATAAAGACTTTAACTGCTTTATCAGATAAAACCTGTGTTCAGAGATTGCAAGGGGAGAAGAGACTATTAAGATAATCTAGTTTGACCTCATGACCTCAGGTTTTGGCATTTCACTGGTACAGAATCTTTTCAGTTGTTCATCTAGCTAAATGGAAAATTGAATAAAAGCATCAAGAACACAACAGACTGCATAACCTTGAAAAAACAGACCACGTGTTTTCATGTTCCTTTAATTTGTGTGTTTGTAGGCAAGGCTCAATGCTTAAATGGATAGTACCAAGTGCTCCGCTGATGCAGTCAGTGCAGCTCTTGCTGAAGCTTATGGATGTCATTTTCCACCAGATGAGGATCTAGCCTGAAGAGTTTCCAACTGCAAGGGAGAACTAAGTAAGTACTAAAGTGCCAATACTTAGAAAGGGTAATTTGTAGAAGACTCTGGGTAAACTAAATTTCCAAAGTCTCTCTCCTTTTTTCTTCTTTTTGTCTTCCTACTGTTTCTTTTATAACAAGTGCTTAGGACTGTGTTCACCATGCCAAT
>NW_009201176.1:27680-34908 GCF_000690835.1 Fulmarus glacialis
GGAGAGAGAGGCTGGGATGCATTTCTTTGTGTGTGTCTTTTCTAATCTGTTTAAGCTGTCTGATGTCTTCATATCCAATACATTCTGGATCTTTGATCTGAGTTGGAGGATGTCTCAAGGAGGAATGATGATTCACAGGAAAACAGGATATCCACAGGGGAGCCAGTTACCCAGTCCAGCAGAATTAATCAGCATTAGGTGTGTGAGCTCTTGCTCAAACACTGTAAATAAGAGAGAGTCACAGATGATTATAGGTATGGGAATAAACAAAGAAAGAGAGAAACACAATTTAAACCTCTAAGTGTCAAAAAGGGTTTCTGAACCATCCACTTTGATTTTGGTGGAGCAAAACTGTCTGGTGTCCAGATGAAAACATGACTTCTGTTTTGCAAAGAGGCACTGTTTCAACATTTGCTCCTGTTCTGGCTCCTAAACCGTTTTTGCAAACCAGGGACACACCTAACGCTGGGTAACAGGGCTGAAATACAGGACGCTGCCTTCCTGTGCCCAACCAACCTCACAGCGTGGTTACAGCACGGTGCTCTCCCCAGCTTGCTCTGTCACGCAGCCTGGTTTCTCTCTCTCTTTCTTGTATCGTGGCCTCGTTTCTGCCAGCGAGTGCCTGCAGCTGGCCTAGGCTACAGCACGGGAGCTTGGAGCAGCCTCCTGGGAAAGAGGCGTAACTAATGAAGGTGCCTGCTTACCAGGGGAGCTGAGGGGCATCACCTCCTTTGTTACGTAGTCCCTGGCCGATGAGGCGAGAGCTGGTGCAGCACTAGTGCGCTTCAGCCTCCCTCGAGAGGATGGTGACTGCATCCTTCCTTGCACCCCTTGGGCTCGGTGGCCGAGGGTGCCACCACTCCAGTATCGGTGGCCGAGTGTGTAAGAAGTGGATATCACCATCTCCTTTTCCTCACACATTTTCAGAATGAAGCCCCTGTGATTGCATTGTATAAAGGATGTGATCTCTCTGCACACAGTGTGCCTGAGGCATGGAGAGCCTCACAGAAGCAAACTACCTTGTTGCTAGATCCTGTGGAGGAGAACTGGGTGCCAGAAGGGCAGCAGCTCAGGCTGGGGAGTTTTTGAGTATTAGCAGGAACAGAGCTGTAACACTTTCCTGTTCAAACAGGGAATTTTAGCTTCCTGTCTAAATTCCTTCTGATTTGTCAAAAATTTCTGTCAAAAGGTGCCTTTTAATCCTTCATTTTGACTTGATACAGCTTGGTCATAAGGGATGGGAAGGGGGAAGTCTCAAGATGGTGGCTTTCCACTCAGCTGCTTCAGGTCTGGGTAGGTCCTGTTGATGGTGCCCAACTCCTTTTTCAAAATGTGCACCTGCACAAGGCCCAGTGCTGAGCAAAATCCTTGCTGGTGCGCCGTGGCCCTGTGCTCCTGGGGCACGGGTGGATGTTTGTGGTGATGCTCCCTCCGTGCTGGTCCCTCACTGCACGTGCATGTCCAACGATCCCTCCTGCCTCGCACATGCATCCCGGGGAAAGCCCCTCACGAAAGCGGGGCCACTGCTGCTGCGATGGGGACGAGCCCTGTGCAAATGAGTGGGCTGCGATCTCACTTCCACAGCTGCATCTGGGGTGGGGAACGACTCTTAACAGCCATAGAGAGAGCTGCTGTATATGAGATGCAACTGTCACCTGTGTCAAATATTTTGTTTCTCAGAAGGAGGAATGCAACTGTAAGGTATTTAGGTACCAACACCGAAGCACCTTAGACCTAAATGACCTGCAAATGGAACTTCTGAAGCCCAAAGGGATGTTGTAACCACCTTAACTTAACAAAAAGAGGAAATGCGAGGGGTATTTGACTTTACAAACAGCCTTCAGTTGGCCTGTTTCCAGCACAAATGCCTCATGCATGGTAATGGATTTCAAATACATGAAGAGTACAGCCACAAAACCAAACAGGCCTTAACATTTGACCTTATTGGGGAAAACAAGCCTACTATTACCAAAGAAAACTAAGCATGCCTGGCTAATTGACTCATCTTAGGACAAGTTTTGTTTCCGTGACTGAACGGTAGGAATGTAAAGCCTTGCCATCTTTCAGCCAGCATGACTTCCTTAGATCTCACATGGAATATCTGAAAATCGCCAGCCACTCCTAACATTTTGAGTAGTCTGGCCAGTATAGAGAGAAGTGGAGGGACAAACGTAACACCAGCAACACCTTTGCCATAAGGTTTGTTTTTTTTTTTTGATTCACCATTTCTGGAACAAAACATGAACATCCAATCAATTAATTACATGCTGTTACATCCTTGTTGCTGTTTGCTCATCCACCCACAGACATTCCACATAAAATTACCTAATAATCAATTTGAAGTATTTTCAAGTAGCTTGTTTTTATCCTAAACCGGCAATAGAGTTAGCAATCCAGTGTCTAGACCTAAGATAGTGGTCTCATTCTCAAAGATACAAGCCATAAATGGTTTCTATGTGGTGTAAGTCTCTGGCATTTTATGTATCATTAAAAATGGCTGAGACCCCTTACAAGCAAAAGAAAATTCCTTAAGACATGAAAAGACAATTCTAGCCACATTTTTGTAAGACATTCATAATTTAACATTCACAACTAGAGACTGACCATAACAGTCACCTAAGATGCATGACACCTATTGTTCATATTATAAACCATGAAAGCAAGGTAAGGATTCCCTGCTATGAGATGTAACTGGTCTCAGAGGATCTTTCAAAAGCAACAGAAGCAGTGGCCTGTCAGATAAATCAGCTGAAGGCTATCTTGAGCAAGCACTCTTACTTGTAGATTGTTTGGTTTCCCTGGCTTTTGGCAAGTCACTCACGCTAAAACTGAGCATTTTTCATTCTGTTTTGATGAAACTATCCCCATGTTAAACACGTCTGAAAGGCAGTTTACAGGTTTAAACTAAAGTGTTTATAAAACCTTAGTGAGGATTATCTTGCAAAAAATGAGGACTTCTGGAATAAGCTGTATAGTGACAAATTCATTTTATATTCTGTTTAACATACATGTCAGTAAACTCAAGGCGAGATACATCTGAAATACAGAATGTTTAGCTAAGTGTAAAGCATGGTATGTCTTTGTTTTATGGTATATCTTTTGTTTTTGGAGTGGGCTAGACTGTTCAGCCTAAGTACATTGTCTCAGATGAAACACGTGACGTGCATTTGAATTTGCTTGTATGCAAAACACTGCTGTCAGACTTTCTGGCAGGGGACTGGCTGATATGGACCAACTGTGGGCAGCTCTGAAGCTACAGCAAGTTACTTGAGAAGTGAAAGGAGCAAAAGTGTGAACAGCAGCAGTAACCAATATAGGGCTAGGCATCGCTGAATCTAGTAAGTTTGTTTTATTTCAGCTATGGCCCAGAAGTTGGGAGTTGCGTCTGGGGATGTAATGCTACGGATCGAAAGATCTGAGGCCAGTTACAGCAAAAGTGGCTGTCTCTGGTTTAGGTCTTGTCCTAAGAAGTGACAGGTAGGTCATGCTGTAGCTTATTAAAGCCCAAACAGGGAACGCAGACACATTTAGTAGAGTCCACATTCCAAAACCTGTATTATTATATGGACAGCAGGGGAACATGCTGCCTTCAAAATCAGATACCCGCATCACCAGCAAACATCACGTATTGCAATGAGAAATCAATCGAGGTCTGAGTTGAAAGAGAAGAGCTACAGGCTACTGGTCAATTTTTTTTCTAGTGAGGGCTTTTGAGAGATTACAGGGAAGCATCTGCATGGGTCTCCCAGAAGCTGACCATGCCATGTCCTTACTGTAGCTGTATTTGTACCCAGCCTTCAGCTAGCGCCTGCTTGCACCCTCTTGATGAGAATAAGTTGCGTGAAGATGCCAGACTGTGCCTGGGTGCACGGAGGAGCAACACTTACCCTGGCCTTTTAATGTTTAAACAGTTGTGCTGGATTTGCCAGACGGTGTCTGACAGAGTCATTAAAAATTGATCCCTGAGTAAACAGTCCCAGTGCTATTTACTCCAATTCAGCTGCGATAATTTACACCATCTGAAGAGCAGCCTAATCCTGCACTGGCAAATCTCTGAGGTACTTGCTACTAACTTGAACAGAAGGATCCTTGTGGCAAGGGGAGTGCAATTTCCCTATCACTAATGACTCTGGACAGGAGACTAAAGATACAACACAATTTAAAATAAAAGGAATTAATTCAGAATGAAAACATAATCACTAATGCAGTGGTCACAGGCTTGTGCCGATGCAGGACACCCATGTATGCTGACATATAGCATAGATGTTGGTTACATGCAGGATTAAAATTAAACTGCTAGCTACTAACGGAAGAGAGGTATGGAGTTTAACCTTCTCTCAGGTCTGGTCACACTCCTAGTTTGGTTTTTTTCCCTGTTGCACAAGTTGTAGAGGCACCTCAAGGAATACCCATTTGGAAACATGCTAGAGGGAAGGGAAACAGTATAATGTTCTGGACCACAAACATCTATCTTCTAGAAAAGTGTGATTTCCTCCCAACTCCATTTGAACAAGGTTAGATATACCTGCAACTACCCACTAATCTTTTCATTGTTAGCAGACACCCTGCTTCAAATACGGCTCATCTGCTTTGCCTGGCTGTGCATGATGATTGCTCACTATCAATCAGTACCCATCCTCTTGGTTCTTTCTCTCTATTGTCCTGCTATTAACTTACCAAATGACATACGTCTTAACATTCCTCTTTATGACATGTTGTCTTGTCATTCTTACTCTTCAAGATACCGCTTCCATCTCTTGACCTTGATGTCTTCAAAACACCTAGAATAGAAGAGAGACACGTGTAGCTCGCCTGATTCACCAGGTTGAATTTTCTGTTAAATTAGTGACTTCCTGGAATTAATCCTTAGAACATGAGCACACCACAAATTGCTAGTCAAGTAAATATTTAAGATGTGTACACAGTAAATCTCTTGAGTTTCTAAATGGTTAGTAAAATCAGGATTTCAGGGCATGTGGAACAGCAATTTCTTACCTACTGCTTCCTTATAAAACTCAGAGAAATGGTAATACTTGTGATGATATTCAACATTTTGGAGAGAGTTTTAGTTTGCTGTAAACCTATTTGATCCAGTCATCTTTTTTTTTGTCATGCTGTAGACAAATATGCTACAATTAATTAGCATAGTTCTAGTTTACTGGTAAGTGTAAGTGTCCATTTTAAAGAAGCTAAAACTGATGCAAAGTTTCTTGAGTTCATTAACTACAAACCTTCACCCGATTCTACTAGCAAAAGTTGCAGGCTCTCGAAGCATGTGTAATGCAGCAATGTGTTTTTTTTAACTTTGGCTGGTTCAGGTAATTTCACATGTTTGGAATAAATGATAATGATAGAAGACACATTGACATCACTACATGTTTATAAAAAGAACATACAAATGCACAGTGACATTTTACACAGTGGTTGCACATAAGACACTCACAAATCTGAAATCTGACGCTGTGGGGTGCCGAGTACTCTTAACTCTCACTAAGTTCAGTGCGAGTTGAGAGTGCTTCGTGGTTCAGGTGCTTGGGCCTCAGTGAGGCTCTGCACAATAAGGAATTATACCAACATTCACGTCTGAGCCGAGAGTAATTTCTCCTTTCTAGTACATGCGTTTCTAACTGCTGGATTAGTACAATTGGCTGATAATCACAGTAATATAAATGATTTTCTGGTACTGAAGTGCTCTTTCTGAAAGTTAATAAAGCTCACTCAACATCGCCTACAGTTTTACAACATACCGTAATGGAATAATGTAATGAGCAATGTGAGAATAGTACAAAAGCCGATGTAAAGTTAAAAATGGATCTAGGATAGTGCTGTTCTTGAATACGAGCAGTACAAGGTATGAATTACTTCTTTGAGCTGGGTACAGGAGTTAATCTGTAAACAAGGCAGCCCAGCTCACATTCAGGTTCACTCCTGATTTTTTTTCAAGATTTGCTTCCCACCCTATTCTTCCAGTTGTTATATGCACTCATCCTTGCTATTTCCATAAAGGTGATGATGCTTTTAATTTACATCTTCCAGTTTTCTACTGGAATTTGGTTGTTTATAAACTTCTGTAAGAATGCGATGTAAGGAGAGAGCAGAAAACCAACTCCATTTAAAAATCACATCATGAATCCCAGGTCAATTTGAAACTTTCAGGAATGTGTAGCCCCGTAACATGTGAGACTTGTCTCCTGCAGTAGTTGAACACCTTAAAAATTTATTGGTAACTTTAAATTGCTTTCACTATGCGCAAATAGAATTTTATTAAATTTCATTATTCTGGGCTTCATCCACGTCCTGAACGCCCATAATGACGAGTTTGTTGATATAAGGGCACATTAATTGTATGTGTAAGACCCCTAATCCCTTTTTTCCCCCTGCATGAATAAGACAAAGCCATGTTTAGGGAGAAATTGGCTTTGTCTACCCGTAAACGAAGATCACCTGAAATGCAGTCTCACAAGTTGTTGATGGTAATTGGTAATGCCAAATCCTCATTACAGCAGTGGCATTTTCACCAACTGTATGGAGGATTTCGCAATTAAGAACACACAAAGAATTATTCCTTTCTTGCGTAACAACATTTTAATGTCAATAAAAACTGGTTTTATAGTTCAAGATTACAAATAAAAAAATATTTCATCTTGACCCTTTTGCAATTTTCCCTCAGGGAAGTCTTCAAATTTTAGTTAGGAAGTGTTAAAAACACGAGGTGGATGGATACTCGTTCTACAAAAAGGACTCCCTCCCCACTTTGCCATCGCCGGATGTTTTGAAATAAACGGTTTTGCTCCAAGTAAGCTTGAAGAGTGTACTCCCTCTCTCGTGGCAGGTGAAACTACGGGGGCATACACCACCACCGGATCCTTTCAAGCTGAACGCAGCTGGAAGGATGCTAAAAGGAACAAGTCAAGCGCCTCTCCAACTACCGGGCTGCATCAAGAAGGCACAACATAAGCAATGGTAAAGTCAGTAAACAAAATTTTACTGTAATATTTCATAACACAGATACTGTATTTCTCTTTTAAGTGTAAAGCTACCGTCTTACACAAGAAAGATGGACAGACCCTTTTCCAAGACTAATATGGATACAATAAATATGGAGTTTTACATACTAGATCTGTACACAGAAACTTTGTCCCACAGCCATAAAAATTTACATTTAACAGTGCAACATATAATTTAATCCTTTATTTATCTGACATACTTACTAAACACAAGCAACTAC
>NW_009201177.1:0-4929 GCF_000690835.1 Fulmarus glacialis
TGATTCTATTCTATGATTCTATGAAATAAGAGAACACAGACAGGAAGAAAAGTATGGGGAGATACAGAAGCAAAAATGAGAAAACTATAAGTATGTATAAATTCTAGACCAAAGCAAAACCCCTTATTTCAAAATGTGCCACTCGCAAAACTTCATGTACTTTAAAGGACAATATTCACTTGCTTTTTGCGATACTGGACTGTAATGAATTATAATTGGGACATATATTTTAGATACAATTCAATATATGCTAAGAAGCCAACAAGGTAAAATATTACAGTGAGTTAGCTGCAAATCATGCAAAAGATCTGGCCTCCTGCTCCCTTCATGCATGTTGCAACATCTCTAAGGTGGTACAGAAAACCCAACGCAGAAAGCCAGGCATGAGAAATGTCACTCACCAACGTCTGTTTTGGTTACATTTCCCATCACCAAGCAGACAGGAAACGTTCTCAGGCTCACAAAGAGGCAAACAGAAGCCAGAGCTAAAAGTAGACTTCTTTTCCCCCCCTCCCTCCCTGCACACTATTACTCTGAAAGAACGGAAGCCATATGGGGATCGGGTTATTATTCAGCTACTTACTGCCTTCAGGTGGCTCCAAATTAAAAAGAAAGATTGTCAGCACATGTACCCATCTACTCTACCTTTTCTTCATATGGCATGCTACAACATTATTACATCTATGCCCATCAGCACACTCTAGACAAAGGTATGCCGGCATTTCACCTTTCCCCTCTCCCACTCCCTTTAGGAGCTCACAGGTCAATAGCTGAGTTAAAAAAAATCACTCTGGGCTTCATCACCACAATCTTTTTTTTTTTTAAGGAATGATGCAAAGGAGTTTCAGATTTTTTTTTTTTAAGCTGCTGCACCTGGAATGCAGCAATTGTGGCATGAAAATCTCCCCAAGAGTTTTGCCATCTCGACGTCACACGTCTCTGCTGTAACCATTGCAATACCACGCCTGTCTTCTCTTGTCCCCAGGGTCAAGAAATGCACTTTCACTTCCATGGGTCTTAACATCCCACAAATCTTAAAGGAATTTTCAAAGGAAGCAGCCACTAAAATGAACAGCTGCTCCAGATTTTGAAGTTTAATTACATCTAGCCCAGTATCTTCTTTTTCACACTTAAGATTGTAGGTGGAATTACTGCTCAGGGAGGAGGTTGTCACTAGGAGTGAATTGCTAACGTGAACAAAATAGGCACATGCAGTAAACATTCTGAATTTAATAAATAATAATGATTAGCACTGTCTCCCATTTTGCTTTTTATTTGTGGATAGCTGGACAACAAGAGAAAGAGCTGTTGTTTGTAAACAGAGTTTTCATCAGATATGTGCACAGAAAACCACCACAGACCTCTTCAAGTATTTTTATATACATTAAATGCATGTGATATTCAAAATATCTCAAAGACACAAAATAACTGATGATGCAAACTTGACCTACTGTTGCACTCATTGGCAATTCATATCCACTTTACGACATGAAAAAAATTATGTAGAAAACTATGGGTGTAGTATTTCAAACTCATGAACTCGTTGGCTTACTCTTGTCTTCATAACCTTGCGGGCTGATTTGCAACCACTGTGATTTGCAAGAGTAGTAAAATAAATGTAAAAACAACCAAGCAAAATACATCCAGAACACTAACTTCAGGACATCTCAGTGTAAGCATTCCTCTGTTTGCCCATACAAACGCAGAAAGATTCATCACCAATAACTGGTACAACTGAAAACTAGAAGCACAGCTGAAGTTTCAGAAGAATTTTTCCCCATGTGTATGCTTGAATTATTTGATGTTTTTTTAATACAGATAATGAAAATGGTTTTCTACCTTCTATTTTTTCTAGCTGTGCCTTAGTGGAAACACTTCAGAATATTTTTTTCCTTCTACTGTACCAATAAAATTCTTTTCTTTGTGCAAAAAGAAAGAAAAGTAGTAAAGATTATATCAGATGTTGTTCATTACACAATATAATCAGAAGTATGCTACGGGGAAGTGAAGCTGAAGGTTAAATTTGGGAATGCAGCAGGAAAACCTTTCAGCTGTGAATGTTGAGGCAGCTTCCTCTTGCATTACTAGTCTTCTGCTATTTTTGCAGCTACTCGTGAATTTTCCAGAATTTGCCGCAAAACACAAACTAGAGAATACTTCAGAAATACTAAAATACTGTTTTTAACTACACGAAAAACAACCTAAGTACAAAAAAACATGTCAATATTATTTCCAAGATGGACGGGTTGTTCTTATCCATTCAAATCAACTTTAAAATGTTCTCCTCCAGGCTCTATTATCCAGTCTCCAAAGTTGAAACATCCTTAAAACTCACTCAGTGCAATTGAAGGAGGCCCACGTTCTCCAGCAGAAGTGTCCTTATACCAACAAGGGCTCTGAATTGATTCGGAAGGCACTATCCAAGTTAACACACACTTTACAGTAACACAGGCTTAGTTCATGGTACTATTACACGAAATTAGACCAGGGCCCAGCAATGCACATATGCACTCAGGTTTCCCCACATATATGAATGCATTCAGATACCTTTATTCTAAAATCCTCTTAGAGGACTTCAACAATTCATTTAAAAGGCTTGTTGAGATTTTATGATTTTCAATACACTTCAATCTCCCTAGTGATTATAATCGGCCCCAAAACCCACAGCAATGCCTATAGCATTGCTAAATCCCCCTCACCAACTGCAAGCTTTTTATCCTAACATGAAGTAAAAAGAACATGTACCTAGATTTTGTGCCTGGGTTGGAAATTTTTAAGACAATTTCCAAACGTATTTTAATGTTAAAAAGATATTAATACATATCTATGTATCTGCATGTTAATATTGTGATTCCGGTTTATAGGAATATGCTTCTAATATTCTATTTTAAACTCATAAAAGTACATTCTTATTGCTATACTCCTTGTCTATCTTTGGACAGCATTTCCCTTCTAAACTGTCATTGCCATTAAAATTAAATTATATTGCAACATGTCTGCCTAAGTTTTTAGGGACACAGGGACAACCATTTATTTGTGCATACACTTTTATAGCACGCACTTCTCAAAGTAAGACTGAAAAAGAAAAGGCAATATGCTTCAATTTCATCGTATCATTATTTACTAATTAATAAAATGCTCCCTCTGGATGTAAATACAACTTTATGCAGCAATTTTCCACTTTAAATAAGAAGCACTACTACAGTATAAACTGAACACTTCTGCACAAAGATAAAGACAAGCTGCATTTTATGCCACAATATGAAATGCAATTATTAATAACAACAACATCATCATGTTCAGTTTTGCGAACGCTAGCTGTCTTGGATCTTTGGTGCACAACAGCATCCCAAATCTCTTGTTGAACTTGCTCTGGTCCTACGCTTTTAAATGAATGGACCGTAGAACAGATATTGGGTGCAGGAGGTCTCATACTGATGAGTAGAAGGAGTGGTCATCCTGTTGCACTTCTGGACCCACATGGGCCTGCAGTACAACTAGAGGTGTTAGAGAAACTATTATGTTCTGTTCCTAAAGCATCCATTTGCTACAGTACTGAGGCTGAGAGAACCACAGACATTGCAGAGGCATAACTGGATGTGGCCTCTCAAGGCCGTCTTGCCCACCCCACTACTCCAGTGACCAGCACTCCAATGATCTTGAGCTGGCCCTTGGATAGCTCTAGGTCCACCCCGCAAAAAAATCTTCTGTTGAGGACACGTTGCTTCCCCTACCTTCCTCCCTGCTGCAACACAGCCTCTGCGCCAGGGGATTAGACGAGCTGCTTGAACTTCCTGAGCCTCACAAGGGGAGGGGGAGCGGTCCAGGAACGGTTGGCTCTTGAGCCTCTCAGAGGAAAGGGGTGAGGGGTGGGGGGAGCAAATACCCCACCGATCAGTCGGTTGTTTCCTCTGGCTGACAATATGCAATATTCCTATAAATCCACCTTCTGCAGGACAAGACAATCACCTGAAGAGCTACAATCTATATGCGACACTCAGGTCACAAGCAGGGCTGAGATATCTAGGTAATATCAGAGGCACAATTACCCACGGAGAGGAAGCAGCCAGAAAGAGGATGATAAGTAACAACAATTTGCTTATATAACGACAGGGGACAAAGAGCCATATATCTTGAGCAAACTAACATCTCACTTCTTCCAAGAAATTGAACTATAATCTCAGCTGAAAAAATATGAACTTTAAAGTATTATTTTAGCATGAGGAATAATCTTACTGCCAGCATCGCTTCTGTGCTGCATCTGCCTAGCTTTCTGTTTGCTCTGGCCGGCTGTTCAGAGATGCTCAGGCGGACCCTGTTCGAGCAGGGACAGGACTGGAAAGGCTCCTGTGGCAAAATCTGTGTGAAGAACAGGTCTGTGTTCATGGCCTCCTGTGGAAGTAACAGAATTAATTATTGAGCTGCTCATGGCCTTTGAACCTCAAGGGTTATGATCTGAACAAGAATACACCCTGTCACTGAAGTTCACTGAAGTGCAGATGCTGAAACTATAAGGCTAATTCCCTTCCTTAAAGGGAATCAAAACACCCTGATAGCACCTGGTGAACATTAAAGCCAGCTTTGGTTTCAAAGTCAGAGCCCTTGGGAAAAACAGAGGTCACATTTGTCAGGTCACTCTTTGCTCTCCAAACATTGCTTTCCTCCTTTCTTTCTTTATGTTTTCATTAACACTATCAAGCCTGACAAATGTTTTTCTTCTTTTTTTCTTTTCTTCCCCCTCTCTCCCCACCCCCCTTCAGTTCTCCCGCCATATGTACCAGCCTGTTCCACCCTCACTGTGTGAAAACCTAATTAGAAGAGCGAGCTCATTTGTATGATAAAGTAGCAAAACAGAGCTGGTAAAGTCAAGCGTGCTGCGACCCCTCCGTGACCATCGCATGGTTATTCTCCTGTGCTTCAGCCTGCGGT
>NW_009201177.1:4940-13211 GCF_000690835.1 Fulmarus glacialis
GGAAAGCAGTTCCTACACCTTAAAGCAGGGCCACCACTACCCATGTGGCTCCTGAGTGTGAAACAAGCAGGGACTGACTTCTACAGAAAAGGCAAAAAACATAACACTGAAGCAGCTGGTCTAGGAGTTTGTTTTCAAGAGAGGCTGGCAGAAAAGAAAAACAAAAGGGTGGGGTGGGGGAAGAGGACCTTTCTCCCTACAGGAAGATTCTTCTCAACTGCTTGGTTGGTGGTGAGTTCACATCCTAAAGCAGAAGGACTCAGATCCCTTTCGCAGAAGTCACACCAAGAAGAAGTTATGTAATGTAGCTGAAGATGGTCTCATTATCTACGTAAATTAACATTCATGGCAATATTCAATTATACACTTGCTAAGTCATTACCTTTCATCACCAAATAAAACAGAACAGTGTTTCAAAGCTGGAAATATCTTGTAGGAGTCAGAATTGCCCTACTGTATCTAGGAACTGTGCACAGCAGAACTGAAGCCACCTCCTTTCCTGGGTCTAGGCATCTATCTCTATTACTATCTGCTGGTGAAACGGAGCAGCATGAACACTGTTGGCACGGCAAGGGGTATTTGTTCCCAACTAGGCCCTTACCCTGTAATTTTAACATATCTGTGAATACACGGAATTAGGAAGGCTTCAATATTTCAATGGATGAAAAACTGTTGTTTTTTTTTTCTTAGAAAGGATGTCTGTAATGATTAACACCACTCTTTCTTAAATTCTTGCTTCCTCTTGCTTACATGTAAGGATAAAATAGTTGGATAAGCCATTTCATTTAAAAGTTAAATTCTCTGAGTTTCTACATGCACTTGTTCATAAGCAAGGTTTGGACTGCAGCTGGAAGGATGGTACACATGCATCCTGTCCCCAAGGCACTGAGGGGGTAGAGTGCTACAGGTAGATTGAAAGATATCCTAAACTCCATTTTTGGAGATATTAAATTTTTGAAACCCCACCCCACCCCTACCCCCAAATGGTGGAGACGTCACTCTGCCAACTGTCTAAGAGCATGCCCAGGCCTGGAGGCACCTACCGTCTCAGTGCTCCTTGGATTTCCTCCTCTCCCCACTGGCGTATGTTCCAAGAATAATTTGTTCCAATATACTCCATTCATTTAGAAAAATAACAGCTATGTATACAGATATCCTATCTGAAGTGCCAGAAGCTGACACCAAATTCGTCTCTCATACGTACTCATACAACCCAGAGCCACTCTGTTGAATTCCCAGGGGCAAATTAAGCCAGTGATGCACCTCCACACTTACCGGGGCACAGAGGGACAGAATTTGCCTCACACTCCATAACAGAGGTGGTCCAGGTAGGTAGGACTTGGAAAAAGCCAACAGCTCCACTTGTGGAAGCACAGAGTATTTTCACTTCATACAGTAATTTATTTACAGCTAGGTGTTGGTATACTACAAACTCTGAGACACCAAAATAAAGAGGGTTGGGTAGGATGAGTGTGCATTTATTCTGGGTTCATATTTCAAGGAAAGAAAACAAGGTGCAGCATTGGTGCTTTAAAAAAAAAAAAAAAAACCCAACACTAAATGGACATAAAAGCAGTAGCTTTGCAAGAACTTTTCCCCACAGCACAGCATCTGCCTGTGCTTCAAGAACTCTCCAATCCTTGGGTCACAATTGATCTAGCCAGCTTCCCTTTTGGCTGGATACAGCCTTGGTCTTCCCTTCCTCCCTCTGAAATGCTTGTAACTGGCTGACAATTTTAAGAGCATGGCACTAGGCAGGGGTTTTTGTACAGAGATTTGCAATTTTTTGCAAAATCATTCTCCTCACTCTTCTTTCCCTCTGCTCTACCCCAGAGCATCCGCGAGAGGAAAGGATGGGTATCGGTGGTCTGAGTGTTGGAGCTGTATGTTTTGCATCAAAGACAATAATTTACTTTGGGAGGTAGACCTGTTGCACACAGAACATGTGCCAGGTGCTGGTGGCCACCCCGTGGCAACATGACAGTCATCTGATGTCAGCGTGAGCTCACACACCTGCTCCAACGGCACGCAGAGCTGAGGGTTTTCCCTGATTGATGTGTGCAGCTGCCTCACGGGGCTGCGTGGGTGAAGGATGTGGGCTGGCCCTGGCAGCGCACCGACCTGAACTTCCCCCTGACATTGCACAAGGAGAAGACAGACCGAGACTCATACCTGCCCACCCACACAGGCAAACCAGCAGTTATAAAAATACATGACCTTAAAAACCAGGACACGAGCAAAGAGAGGGAAACATCTCCCCCTTTTTCTTTTTCTTCCCTTTCTCACCAGTACCGCAAATAAGTCATGCATGAAAATACCAGCATAAAAGCAGAGGGCTGGCTTTAGCTCTGGTGGAGCTCTGCTGCCTCAAATCAAGTTACACACACAAACTAGGTTGGCCCATTGCCTTCACCATGTTTGCTACCACGCTCCTATTACCACCCTCCTAGGAATTCACTCAAATATTTCTAACTCTTCACTTGACTATTTAACTCCAAAAAGGATAAAAAAGCGGAAAAAAGGAAAAAAAGAAAAAAAAGGGGGAGAAAAAGGAAAAAAAAGGGGGGAAAAAAGAAAAAAAGGGGGTGGGGGGAAGGGGAAAAAAGAGGTGGGAGAAAAAAAAGAAACTGCACTTCTGTCTGTATGAAAAGTACAAGTTTGGCTTAAGAAAGTATCTGGAAAGTACAGAAGGACCAACTTCTCAAGTCTACAAAAACAACCACTTCTACCACATATGCTCATCTATCTCCTGAGAGGAAATTCACTGCTCAGAAACCTGATATTCCGTATGCTCTAATTAAGGAAAAAGGAAATAGCTTTCACAGTCTCTTGTGCAAGGGCCAACGAACATAAGTCAAACACTCACCTAAAACCATGAAAACACTTTGAAAAGAAGTAAAACAAACTTTCTGTTAATTTCCCAGATGAATATCTAGTAATGTTTCTGATATAAAGGGTAGTGGGTAGGACAGAGGAAAAGAATTTAGTGATGTGGGAGGGAGAGGTGCCTTTATAATCCATCCTTGACCCATCTTATGCATTTGTGATGGAGGGACTTGCTCTGAGCTGCTTTAGCAGGGCTACCAGAGTGCCACAAAATGGACAGTGCCACATCTCAAAAAGCTACTTTGAGAAGCATTGTGGTTCTCTGGTCACACTTATTTCTATAGCACCTATTAAAGGCTTAGGCAAAGTTACCAGGAGTCAAGGGATGGATACCAGTAAGTCTCCATCCACCTCCTGAAGTTTCAGGAAGAAAGTATTCCTCCTGCAAGCATTTAGGAAACTCCAAGACTTCTTCCACACTGAAAACACTTTCTGTCCATGGTGTAACATGTTATTCCACCTGCTTCCAACAAGTTTAGTGACGGTGATTATTCATCACATTTGTACAAAAAAAAGGGGAGGGGGGAAGGGGCAGAGGGGAAGTGCTAGCCAAAAATAACGTTTACATACACATTTCCAGTTCCACTCAGCGTCACAGTTATCTGCCTGAGCCTTGCCCGTTTGAGGTCGGCAACAGCACTGAAAGAAGGCAGGTGAGCCCAGCAACCAGTTCTAAGATTAAAGATTGCAATCAAGGGTTGTTCACTAAACAAGCCAGCTACCAGTTTTTTCCAAATCTAGAGACTGCTAAGAGCATGCTTAAGTTTTTAAATGTAAATGCATTTTATTCTATTTGAGCCAGCAAAACTGAAAAGGAGACACTTGACAGGAAAGGCATTACTAGTCTAGAGATAAGACCTGAACACTGCCACTCCTGATGCAAAGACACACAAAACTGATGCAAAGAGATGGCCACACATTCTTATGCACCTTCTGCATAAGAGTAAGCTACAAGAGTAATTGAGATGCAATGGTGAGAATAAGAAACGTAACTCTTATTTGTTTTCTTCTACCGACATCAGTTAAGCGTAAGACACACTGTTCTTTAGATGTGAATGCTATACAAGATATAGCCTCTTCCATCTTCTTTTGCGAAATACAAGACAACTTCAAAAATAGAAAGTAAATGTTGGTTTCCTTTTCAAGTGTGTTTTATTAGTTGATCATTTACTGGGAAAGTACTGAGCAATTCTGCTGAAATACATTGATCTGAAAGGACTTTACTGCTACAAGCTATGTTACATACCAGGACAAAGCAAAGAACTCTAAATCTTTACAGGCTCCCTGTGAGCAATACCTTCAGAGAAATTATAGTATTTTTGCACCTTTATGCATTCCTACACCATCCACAGAAAAACAGTAATTATGTCTGATGTAAAAATTACAGTGAGAATAAATCAATAATCATACTATTATCTTTATATAGCACCTTTTTATCCATAGAACTCAAGGCACTTTGCTTATTGTCCTCATTTCACAAATATAAGGCCTTAGGATTTTGTGATGGAGTGACTTTCTCTGGAGATGCTGGAGTCCTAGCATATGATGGGCAACAAAACTAGATACCTTGGGTTTTTCCTTCTTTTAATTTCCACTTATGCCTTCATGTATTTTGATGTGCTTTATTCGGCATTTTGCATATCCCTGCTTCAATTCCTGGCCTTCCAGGAACACAACTGGTTTTTCTCTGGAACTGCCCTGCTTCCTGCAAAACTGAGCAACTACATGTGCAAAACCACTCACAACCTCAATTTGCGCCAGAAAGGCCAGTCTCCCCCTGACCCCACAAGTACCATTAGAGTGCATATTTGGAAAAACAAGAGGAAAAATTACTTGAAAACATGAGATACTGGCCTGTCTTTTCATTCTCACATTCCTAAAAATGTTACCTACTATTGCAGTTTCTCCACTTGGTCAGAGTGCATTGACATTGCTTTGAGTATTAAAAGCCCTCAGTAATACCATGATCACAGCTACAAAAGTAGCGTTTTCTAAATCGCTTGTATTTGTTGTGTATCCATTCTCCCTCTTAGAAAGCAGCACCTTTACCTCTCACCCTCACCTGATCTACTAAATGCACCTTAGCACCTACAACAGACAGCAAACAGGCCAAAAAAAAAAATCCAAACTGCATGGAGTTACACATTTTAGGAAGAAAAAAAGCCCACAGTGATCACTCAGTGGCAGATGATATCAGTAGAAATGTCATAGCCATCTTTTTTCCCCCCACCTCCATTTCATCTTGAATACCTGGCACTGCCGGAACTGCCTTTAACAGAGTGGAGATTTCCCTGCCAGCCACAGCTGTCAAAAACTCAAGCCAACCAGTCCAACACAGCTGGGCGGATTACAATAAGGTTGTAACTAACTCAAGCACCTTCAACTACCAGCTACACATCTATTCACTCCGCAGGTACCCTCTACAAATGGAAAAGTTGTACCTCTCTGCACCAGTCTGGCCACCTGCAATCTGGCTGAAGCAAGCAAGAAGCAGCATCCCCTACCCTCACAAAAAAGGTCTGTAATTTGCAGCATGAGCTCCATAACAGGGTCTTTACATTACATTACATTACATATCGTAATTGGACATTCTTGTCCTTACAAAGTCTCCCATGCCAGATAGCAACTCCCAGATTTTGAGGCCCCAATAGCTTGGCACCATCCAGTGTAGGATGATGAAGTGGATGTGGTAACCACTCCCCACTAGCATGCCTACCCATACACAACCTCTGCCTAAGCCAAGTGTCTTCCTTCACATGAAAAAATGTCATCGAGCTGAAGAGGAGCAAACACTGTGGTGTTTTACCTTGTGCCTAATAGCAGAAGAGTTTTCTGTAGTTGGGAATTCAAGGCAAAGGATCTGGGAAGCAGGAGATCTTTTAAAGTTCCTCTGCCTATAGAGTTTGCTGAACTTCCATTTTTGAGATGAAATGCAAAGGCAGTTTCCTCATCTATTTCTCTACTGAAAAAAGATCAACCAACTCAAGTTCCTGCGTAATTGCGATACCTAGTAGTTTGGAAGTACTCCTCTAAAGTTTCATTGTGCATTTTCTGACAATTAACACAAGAAATCGGTTATGAGCTTTTTCAGACTCAGAAATGAGTATCAGTTATTCAGACACGAATCTGCAATTACCGGTGGCAGGACAATAAACCACATGTAACTTTGTCTTGCTAAGCAAAAGCCAAACTGAATGGATGAAATAATTATCTTAAACCAAGCGCATAGTCAAGATTCCAGCTCATCTTCCTGTTCATGTCTCCACACACTCTCAACACAGAAGAAATCTCATCTCTTAAGTAAACAAACACATAAAGGCACCAACTAAATGAGAAACTCCATGGAATTAACAGATTACGGTCTCATCACTTTTTTGGGGGGGGAAGCATTTCCTTTCCAAACTGAGTTTAATTCACCTGAAAAATTTAAGCAGAGAGTATCTTGAACTCACATGAGGAAAGCTGCTCAGTCGTGACTATGCTGGTCTTTCGATCTGGTTTTAATTTGACTTAAAGCAATTTATTAATCTGATTTAAAGCAAACAGAAACCTGGTAAGAGTGGATGCAACAGTACTATTCAAAACCAGCAGATGTAAATGCATTTTAAAGAAAAAAAATCTCCTGTCTTTGGCTAAATGCAACATATGAAGAGTTAAAGTTACAACCATAAACTATCACTCTTTTTTTTTTTTTTTTTTGGAAAAGCAAAACCTTGTAATTAACCCTCAGGCAAATCATCAACCTCCACATTGCTCAGTTTTCTGTCCTGAAGACATTTATGGCAAACATAAGCCCTGTGAGGCCCCACGATGCAGAAACACCCAAGTGCAGGTGTGTCTATGGATATTTGTCTATTTTCTTTCAACATTTCCACCCTGTGGCTGCTTATCTAAGACCGCCCTCTCCTTTCCACATTAATCTCTGTTTATTCTTCTGATCGGCAGTGAGAGAGGGAAGAACACTCATACGCTCATGTTTATGTCCTCTGGACCACTCCTAGTAGCTGTGCTTTGACTCAACAAATTTCAGGAAAGCCAGCGCTGAGAAGAAATGTGCAACTTCCCAGCCACGCTGCTCTGGAAGGAAATGAGCTGTGCTCAAAAAAGGAAATTGCTTTGGAAGTCTAGACCGAACCCTTCCTTTTCCATCCTTCCTCCTGTTTCCCCCTTGAATATATTTAAGGCAAAACAAAAGGAAGGTGGAGAATGAAAAGGAATCATCGGGCAGAGTTTCCATCTCTGTGTGTAATAAAAACACAACTGGATGTGGATTTAAACACCAACAAAACATCAGCTAGAGGAAAGGGAGGAGAGACACAGGACTACAGAAGCACCTAAGAGACAAGGATGTTGGCAGCATCTGGTGTAGCAAAATGGGAATCAGGAACGCGGTGAAAGGCAAAATACTGCAGGCAGTCCCTCTGATCCTCCTGTCAGGTTGGATTTGTCTTTAAAATGCAGTAAGTAATGCAGCTGTGGATCTAGTTGCCTAGAACTGTGCCAGCGAAAGGGAAAATCCCGCAAGGTGTTTAGTAAACTTGCTCCGTTTTGGGAATACCCCCAAACTGAAGACCAGTAAGAAAAGCAGTTGTGAAATAGGATCAGAACAGCAGAGAAGCTTGAAATAATCAAATGAACTCAGCTGAATTTTAAAAGAAGCCCATAGAGACTCTATGAACTAAGACGGAGGAGAGACAGGTCAGACAGATTGACCAACATGGCCTGAATTTGGCAGGGAAGCCCAGCAATAAAAATAATGGAACAAAAAAATTTGGGGAAAAATGTATATATAAAAAAAGAAAATCAAGAAATCCCCAGGTAGCTTGGTACTACTTAATTCAACTGGGGACCAGATAATACAACAGCAAGCTAAGAGACTTTTCCCGATTCAAGGAGGAAAAGAGGGACCATGGGAATGGATAAAGAAGTTGCTGAGTATTGAGGAAGAATGACCAAGGGGCGGGGGGGAATTTGGGGAAAAATGTATATATAAAAAAAGAAAATCAAGAAATCCCCAGGTAGCTTGGTACTACTTAATTCAACTGGGGACCAGATAATACAACAGCAAGCTAAGAGACTTTTCCCGATTCAAGGAGGAAAAGAGGGACCATGGGAATGGATAAAGAAGTTGCTGAGTATTGAGGAAGAATGACCAAGGGGCGGGGGGGGAAATAAATGTGCATGTGGGCATTTAAACTAAACTGCGGTGTGGACAAGCATCAAGTCTCACTAACTTGCTTTATTTCCTGCATAAATGGAAGGATATATTTTGTTTGAGTTTGTTTGGTTTTGATAAGGAGCAACAAAAGGGAAAAAGGGTGAAACCAATCCATCATAAACTAATTATTTGTGCGCACCTTGGGAATTTTGCACGTTCTGAATACT
>NW_009201177.1:13251-19655 GCF_000690835.1 Fulmarus glacialis
CCCCCCCCGCCCAGGAAAAAGAAACCAGAGTTACATCAAGAAAGCAGCAGAGCTGCAAGATCACAGCTTTCTGTTACTCAGGGGCAGAGCTGAGGCAGTGCCCTTGGTCTGTCTTCTCACGGAGATGCAAACCAGTACACACGGCAGCGCTCTCAGCGCCTCCTGTCCCGCTCCCTAAGAAAAAAAATAACAAGGGAACACTTTGCCCGCCCAGGAAAAAGAAACCAGAGTTACATCAAGAAAGCAGCAGAGCTGCAAGATCACAGCTTTCTGTTACTCAGGGGCAGAGCTGAGGCAGTGCCCTTGGTCTGTCTTCTCACGGAGATGCAAACCAGTACACACGGCAGCGCTCTCAGCGCCTCCTGTCCCGCTCCCTAAGAAAAAAAATAACAAGGGAACACTTTGAACCACTTCAGCCCTTGCTGGTACATGTCTCCATATGGAGCAGTGGAGAGGAAAGGGAAGGAGCGATCGGACAACATATCAGTCAATAGCTCACAGGGAGGAGTGCTGCAAACGCCTGCTAAAGTCACACCGCTCATATCCTGAGATTATACTGGACTACAGCGTGCGCCAGAGCTTAATGTTAGGTTTATTAGTTGTCTGTCTTTGCAGTTCAAAAAAAAAAAAAAGGAAAAAGAAAAAAGGAGAAGAGGGTTTGGTTTGGTTTTGTTTCTGACCAAGTGCAGGAAAGAAGTTTTACTCCTTAAGGAAAATTCTCAGGAGTGGGAATGAATGTGAGGATTGTATGTCTGAATCATCCTGTTAAGTCCCTAAATCCCACAGCATGTGGGGTTCGGATAATGTTTTCAGCTAGGAAACTTTTTTTTTAAATAATTTATATTTCTTTTTAAAAAGAAAAAAGAAAGAAAGAAAAAAAAAAAAAGTGGTTTAGAGCTCCTCCCTTTCTAAATCACTGTTGGACCCAGACTGACCAGTTTTGTTTTTAAACAAAGTTAGCAAATTGCCCTTAAGCTGGTCAATTCCAGTAATCAGCATCAGAGTAATGACAGTCACTCCGTCGGTTTCCCCTTTGCCAGACCAAAAATAACCATTCAGCTAAATTCTTCCCAAAAGTGTTTATTTCAGCTAAAGTGAGTGCAGTTAGGTTGCAGACACATCTTTCTTACAGTTGGAAAATGTACACCTCCACACATAACATTGTTTCAACATCCCTCTCTCTATTTATTCAGAGATACCACTAGACATATTATAGGTCCTAGGGAATATATCTTCAAAATAACCAAAAGCATCTCCTCCCTTTCTTGTTAGGCACAGCAGCAAAAGAATGAATTGCATCAGATGCTGCCTGTCAGTTACAGCCTTTGTGCTGTTTGCAGCATGCTTGTAATGC
The DNA here is from genome assembly GCF_000690835.1 of Fulmarus glacialis. Taxonomy (NCBI): domain Eukaryota; kingdom Metazoa; phylum Chordata; class Aves; order Procellariiformes; family Procellariidae; genus Fulmarus; species Fulmarus glacialis. Next base: position 14,606 of record NW_009201177.1, read on the forward strand.
ACTACAGGAAAAATACTGATTTCTCTAACAACCACAGAAACTTCTGCTGATTATAGGAACTAATAAATCAATATAAAAGCACCTTTCATATTTATTTGAGCCAGATACAAAGTTTCATCCACCTAAAAAGCATAAAATCATCAAAATCACAATAAATTTTCCAGATGTTAAGTCAAAACACTCCTAATTAACCAACTTGGAAATGCCAAGTGGTAGCTAAAACATTATACAGTATACTTACAGCACAGAGAGCCTGAAGTGCAGAGGTAGTATGAAGCTTGTTCTGCGCAGTCCTTCAAGGCACCCCATCACCAGGACACTGAGGATGCTACTGAGAGCAAGGACTACACAGCAATATTTGCCTTGACAGCTGGCAAAGAGTGATACGTCTGCACCTCCTAGCAGAATAAAGACATTACCTATCAGAAATTTCAACAATAATAATTTAGGACCACTAAACTACTATAGCCACTCATGTCCCATCCCAGTCCTTCCAGTCTTGGAGAACAGGAGAACCACAACTAGCACCTCAGTTTCATCCCAATCAGCATAAACCAGCATTTTTCCCAGAGACTGGAAAGGACACTGGTGCCAAGGTTGGGGGCAGGAGAATAACATGGAGTTCACAGATATAAAATAACCGTTGTGAAATAAAACTGGATCACAGTGTGATCACAATTTTTTGTGAAAAAATTTATCTGAACGAGTCTACTGGAACAAGAACGTTAACTAAAAGGAGCAGATGAAAACAATTTTTCTCCCCATGGTCACTCAGCATGAGATAGTGGAAGGAAATGATGGTGAGTCATCTCAACATGGGATGGAGCAAAATCTGAAGGAGCACTGGATACAAAACCCAAGAGATAAAGGCCAGGGTAAGCTACTGATGAATCCCGATGAAGTCACAACCAAAGGGAATTGATCTTTAATGCCCTTGACTCCGAAATGTAACACATTTCTTGAATTACATAATTTTACCTTAGCTTTAAAAGTTTAATAGGAGACTAAACATTTTAATTTGTTACCATTCCTATTCTAAAAATGGAGAACACAGCCATGCAATTTTAATACAAATGAGTCAATATTGTAGCTGTTGTTGCATCTATATAACTGCATTTGTGTAGGCACGTATGTACGTGTACACACATAGTATAAGCCAATTCATTATATTTACACACAAACTGTATAAGGTTTGTTTCAGACCTGAGAAAGGGCTTGTGCTTCCAAAAGATATTTTTCTCCATTAGTTTATCTAGTAAAAGACATTTCCTCTCTGATTCTTAGTATTACACACACTACTTACACTCTAGTAGTATTTACATACATACGACACACACTTACTCCCCCCTCCTTTTTTTAATTGTTTGACCTACATCAATGGACTGAAAATAATTACACACTACCAACTAATAAAGTACCCACACTTAAAAAAAAAACTGAATAAGGTGTTGTTCTTACTAATACACATGGCTTCCTAAGCTGGACTTTATACATATATATATATATTTCCCTAAAAACAAAAGGGTACTATTTATGTTTTGTACATAAGCAAAGGATAAAAACTTCACACCGCAAGTCTTTACAGCCCCATAATTTACACTCTGGTGTCATAAAACAGCAATAAAATATTTTAGGGATAGCCATAAAACTGTGATCCAAGTTCAATCTTTTCAAAAGCTCTGCTTCAACTCAGCTGTTAGGGTCTGAGCAGGATTATTTATATTTGATCAGTGGCAAAGTTCACATGTGGTCCAAACTTTTCCAAAGTTCGCCCGTTTTCTGATGCAGCCTCCCAGCTCAGGCTCACCCCTGTGTCTAGGAAGGGCTGGACATTTTGCTGCCAATGCTTTCATCTAAAGAGGCTTGCATCATTGAACCCGAAACGCTTCATCTGAAATACATGGAAATTCAGGGCAAGGCAAAGAAAGGCAGGGCTCTCACTGAACTTTCATGTGGATTTCTGGTGGGCCATGACAGATGTGGATTTTGGGGGCTAGTCTTGTAGCAGAATTTGCCCCAGCTTTCTGGATTTCATGGCTTCCAGAACCTGCACCTCTGGGGCATTCAAGCATTACAGCAATTAAACCAAAATTTCCCCAACATACCCGAAACACGGTAACCCGTGAAGCCTCAGAGCCTTACCCCTGAGCAGATCCAGTGAATCTGCGAGTGGAAACTGGAGACAGACCCCTGGGATCTGACTCCTGCCTTACCATTTGGGCTGCCAGAGGCCACCATCCCCCGGCCCAGAGGCCCCCAGCGCAGCCAGCACCAGCCCCATGGGGACGGGTGACATCCCAGCACCAAGACGGGAGGTGCTGTGCCCACCTTGCAGGCTGTGACTGAATTCCAGCTACTTCTAGGCAGTCTCTGTACAGGGAACATGTTTGTTTTGGCTATCTAATTTTACATTTCAGGTCCAAATAATGAATTAAAAGCCAAATACCGCTCCAGCCCAATTCAGACTGAAAACAAAAGTTGAAAACATACAAGCAAGGTGTAACACACACCAGAAAATTTATTTCAACTTGTTCTCTAACAGAATAAAGTAAGTCAGAGGAAGAATGAAACAGTCCACGTTCATAGCATGCTTCACCAATTAATCACTTACAACAAATTGCGTTTAAGAATTATTTGGGGCTTGAGTCTACACTCACTGCAGCCAGCTGAAGCTTTGCACTACACCAGTGGGAATATAAGAAGATCAGACATTGATGAAGATGAAGCAGAGAGCTATGACAATTCAATATACTATTAAAGAAAATGCCAAGTTTAGATCTCAAAGTGTTTAGACCCAGTCCAGAAGCAACACAGTGGTTACATTTATAAACAACTTGCAATCAGTGAGAGAATAGCTTTGATTCTGCTGTTAACCCACTGAATTGGAGCAAAGACATTTTCCTAATAAATACTGTAATGATCTATCAGTGAGGAATTACAATAAGTAAGTGAATGTTACACACCAGGAAATAAGTGTGGGAAAGTGGCACACATTGCTACATGAAATACTAAGGCAAAAACTTGAATTTTGCTTCTCCTAATACTCGCTTCTTTACTTGACCACAGGAAGCAGGCTACAAAATACCACCCTGTACAGTGAGAAATATTACAGTCAGGAGGTGTAAACAACTCAACTACTCTTATTGCTTCTTTCTACAAAGAATAAATTCTTTTACCAAATATTTCTTTTTTTTTTAAACTCCATTTCCAGAAGACTAGGCTTGTGTAATTTCTTTTAATTTATTTATTTATTTTAAGGTTACGAAAATGTAAACAGTCTGCTAGAATTTCTTTGACTAGACAAGCATCAGTGATGACCAGGAAACGGATTTTAGAAGGCTTTTCTGCACGCTTCACAGTAATGTGGTTTGGTTTTGGTTTTCAGTTGTAGGTTATACTCAGCTTGGAAATCAGCAAAGTCAGTATTTCAGGACATTCAAGATTCCTGGAAACCTCTAAGAACCGTAACATGTCAGGCCCTGATTTGGGAACGCTCTTACCTGTTTAACCTCAAGCACAAGACCTCACATCTTTATTACACAAAACTTTAATCAAGCGTTTAACTTTGAACATGTATTGAAGTGCTTTGCTGAATCAGGAAGGATCTGGACCTTTTTAAAGAGCAGCATTGTTAATTGACTGCAAAGATGTTATATCCTCCAACTAGGCTCCTAATGAGCCATGCCTGCTGGCAAGCAGCTCTGGTAGCACACAGCAGCCAGGGCACGTGGACCACTTGCATTACTCATGGGGTAACCCCCCGCTTTCCCCCTCCTCCCCCCAAATACTGCAGTACAGGTTGCTGCTTGCTCCAAATGTACTGGTTCCTGTGCGTACCTGGCCACTAGTCACAATAAATTTAAAAAAAACCTCTCTGGTTTAGAGTCATCTATAAACCAATACTGAAGTGATTTACTTAAATTACAAGTTTTATAGTGGAAGAATATACAAGGCAATAAAACGTCTTTTACAGCTGGTTAAGCACTGAAACAAAGGCGAGACATTTGATAACTACAGAGGGGTTGCTGGTGAGGATATTCTAACGCAGTGAGCATTCACATAATAAAAGGAGACAAAAAATTCAGCCATCATGATTGTTTCCTTCATGTTATTTCATCTTTCAGAGCTGCATGGAATTGCAGCCATCGCTTGCCTCAGACTTTCTGCAGAAGCCGATACCAAGGACGATACGTGCGGTTTGAGTACAAACTGAACAAAGAAAGGTTTTGAGAAGTGTAGATCTGTTTGAGGCTGAGTAAGTAAATAATTGATCAAAGCCAGATCCTTAGTGGAAAAGGAATGCCACGGTTAGGAAATATGTTTCCAAAACACTTGCATTAGTATCTTCAGCAGCCTAACTTTGCAAAGCTGAAGAGATCACACTCGGCCATGATGCAGGCACGTGCAAATCATTTGTCTTCAAAGAAGTTAAACCCACTACAGCAGCTCTGAATTTGACCTAAGTGTTCGATTACCCATTTTGTGCATCTAAATATTACTGTGCAACATTACAGATATTATTCTGAGAAGCTAACTGTCTGCTTAAGAAAAGACTGCCTCATGGTGTCAATAAAGACTTTGGTGGTGCTTGTCAAGGGAACATTTGCTATTTCTAGGCTGTGATTGAGCGAAATTCTTCTCTTGTCAGACTACTCTATTACAGTGCCTTAAAGAACCTCAAAATAATGCAGCTCCTTTAGGTTACTCCAGCTTAAAATCAAGCTTCTCACACCCCTCTCCTCGAATAAAAAGCAAAATCAGAGGAATTTAAGCAAACCTCCATATAATTTTATTTTAACTGTAGCAAAATCAATTTAACATCATTATTCCTACTCCTTCCCAAGCTCTTCACAACTTTCTCAGGTCAGATCTTTACTGCGTGCACTGTCTGTGCTCTCTTTCCATACACTGCACTCTGCTTTTGTACAATATTGAACAACGTGGGCCCCCACTATCAGCTGGAACTTTTATATAGTGTTGTCATACAAATGAAAGAAAACATTTTAGCAGTTTAAGCTGGTTATTGTTTCTTTTGCTTCAGCTAACATTC
>NW_009201177.1:19686-58331 GCF_000690835.1 Fulmarus glacialis
TGGGTAATTGGTCTAAAGTCTCTGGTTAAAAATTCTTACACAACTTAGATAAAATGCAAAGGATAGTTTAAAAAAAAATTTGGGCACGTTCTGTGTAAAAATACTTTTCCAAACTGTTCTGAGAACCATGGGTCAAATTCTGGAGTTGCTATTACTAATAATTTTTAACATACCTCTGATGCACAAGGTTAGCTTCAACCCTTTCAGCTGTAGATTAGTCAGCCTTCAGCACAAACTGTACAATTTTTACATGCTTTGTGTTACCTTAATAGTGACATCTTGAATAAGGCCATTGCTGTTTAGAATAATTTATTTTGTATTTGAAAAATATAGAAATTCAAAACTAATGGGACACATCAGAAGACTATCGTATTTGATATGATTTTCTTTTGTCCTTTTTGAGGATGGAGTTACTTCGGGTACATCGGCAGGATCTCTTAAATAACACGTGACAAGGTCACACACGTTCTCTTAGTGTCACTTTATTCAAAACTGTAAATCAAGTTTCTTGTTCTTCTTGATTTTCAGTAGGATTTTACACTACAGAAGAACAGTGTATCTTTCTGTTTCTTCAACCACCTCCAGTGTCCTGTAAATGACATCTGAAGGATGGAAAGAGAACAATATTTGGATTCTTACTCACACATTCAAACAAATTTTGAGAGACTGAATTTAAACCAAGCCTGAGTACTTGTGGTTTTCTTAGCACATAACCAACTTCCCAGACTTTCAGTTTGCGAAAGTCATCGGAACAGTAATAATTCTTCTCCCTTGAACCACAGATACTCCTTTCCCATTTATTTGTATTTCTGTAAACACATTTTTTGCTGCAACACAAAGCAGTTGCATCCTACACATCTAATCAGCATGACCACAGTACTTCAAACCTGCCTTTAATCAAAACTATAGAGTCCAAACTATTCCTATACGCAGCTACCACAAGTATGTACCCACAGGAGCTTCTCTGCCTTTTTAAGGTGCAGTGGGGAAGCCTGCATTTTTCACACATCCCTTTCTACTTAGCAACGAATAATTTATCTCTATAAATTTAACCTTCAAAGATACCTAGTACCCAAGGCTTAGAAACAACAGACACAGATAAGGCATGACGGAAGTAGCTCATTCTGGCATGACAGTGTTTACATCACATCCCCATTTAAGCATGATCCCCAGGTTTAATATGCTCCCCTTCTTCCTCTGCCCAGGAGGATCCAAATCTGGGGTAGCACGTGTAAAAGCATCTGCTCTTTTTTGTGTTTGCTTTTGTTTTAGGCTACAGATAAATTCTTCCCACCTCGATGCTTTCCCTGCCTTTCTCTACTCACCTCACCTCCTTTACTTACAGGTTGTTTTTCCCTCACTGAGACTCTAATGGGTTTTGCGCACAGGGCTGCAGACATACATTGATTTAAACACAGAAGTACTTGGGGGTGGAGGGAGTGTCACAAAGAAATGATTGTAAAGATACCAGTATTTCAAGCAAGACTTTTTTTGTTTCCTTTTTTTTTTTTCTCCCCCTACAGTGGACCCTGTAAAACAAGTGTCCCCTTTCTCCCTCACCCAGTCTGTTCCTGGGCTGCTCTCGCTCTTGACATTACTGCAAGTCTCATGACTCGAAGACGCAGTTCCCAAAGAGAAATGCTCAAGTGAGAATGTCATGACCAGTTGACCACAAATGCTACCATTATTCATCGTTAGACTGAATTATTCCTGCCCACCACGGATCACATCATTATGCAAAGGCATGAGCTAAGAATATGGGGAAAGAGGAGCAAAAGGCCTTTTTAAGAAGCATGCCAAATTTCACTGATTCATTTCATGAACAAAACATGTCTATCGAGATAATCTTTATATATTCCAATTACTTTAATGCTAAAAGGAGTCCAGGTGTTTATTTTTGAACTTCAGTGCACACATTTCCCCGACTTACATTTTCAAAAGAGGGGACTAGATATTATAACAACAAAAACATGAAAAAGGAGATTCAGCTCTGTTTTTTCCATAGCTTCATTCACCACTGCGGTCATTTCTCTTGGCAGTGACATTTTAAAAGCTGCAAGAAAAGACCAGGAACAGGGTTGACTTTCAGATTTTTTTTTTTTTTTAAAACTTGAATGTTGTCAGCCTCATGTTTAGAGCGAATATTTAATCTTTGTCAGTCCATTTCTTTTTTCTAAGACCTATATAGGGAAGTAATTTTATAATTCAGAAAAAAAAAATACAGTAACAAAATACATGAAGAAAAACCTCTCTCAAGGGAAGACTTCTTTTCAATTAGAGAGGAGACTAATCAAAGAGAAAATGACAGCAACTCATTTTCAGGGCACCACCAGTTAGCAATTACACACATACGTGACAATGAGCCACGCGCAGCTTAAATATGCTGGAGCTGGACCCACACAGTATTGCAGCTCAGTGATTTCATGGCGATGATCTCACCCTGCTGCTTGGGATCATGCAGGGGGGGCAGATAATTGTGGTCGGCTTTGGCACACAGGCACAATCGGGAATCTTGCAGGACTGCCATCACCCTAGTATTACCATTACTGACACAACTGAGGGCAAGCAGAGGAGACACAAAGGGGAACAGCAAGGTGCGAAGAGGCCACAGCTCAAGACGTGCCTGCGCTGCACCCATACGAGCAGCATCAGAGGATGCTGAGAAAAAGGAGTGACATGCATCTGGTTTCTCACAGAAGTACAGGATTTGAAATTAAGCCGCCAGGGAGCCCCGTTGTGAGCACGACCACGAGCACTTTGTACCTGACTTCAAACTGACCAAGCGCAAAGCCTCCTGAAAACACCGGTTTGCTTTGCCAAGGAACACCACAAGCTTCGCTTCTCCCGTTTCTGCCTCCACGGCCTGTGTCCTTGACACGTCCCCCGCGGGAAGAGGCATGGAGCAGGGTCACTGCGGGGAAACACGCAGCGGGGAGGCAGCGGCAGCCACAGTGCAGCTCCCCAGCCAGCTCGGGGCTTCACCTTGCACTGGCGCTCAATTTCCCCTCTGCAAGTTGTTAAACAACTGCCTGACTACAGCCAGCCCCTCTCGGGGACCAAGTCTAAGTATGTTATTGCACATTTATGCAAGGCTGGTCCCAGATTTGAAAGTATTTATATGTAATAAAAGGTATCTTAAATTTACAGCACTTGGAGATTAAGTGCATATAGTTTCAGATAAATACCAACTCCCAAAGAAACGGCTTAATGCTTAAAATATTTTGACACTATGGCACACTGCCCACAGGCCTCACAGGTTGCTTGGAAAGCAGAAGGAGGAGAAATAAATGTGTGGCAAAGATCTTGCTAATATGTCCATCTTACCTACCAGCTAGTTTGGTTTGATTCAGTAACTTCAGGAAAGAGATAGCGGGAGGTACAGAGAGGGAGAAGTACCTTTAAAGCTGCACTGATTTGGTGCATTATCCATGGTTTGTACCATGGTCAGATTTCTAGTCCTTTAGCCACGCTAACCTTTTGCTAGTTAAACTCAGCAATGTCCACAACAAAGAAACCAGTCTTCTTTACAGCGGCTGTAAATGCAATTTGCCTCCTTCATCTGAAGGCAGTATTCGGGGCGGGGGGCTCTCCCGGCTGCGCTGTGTCCTCAACACACACAGAGGGCTCTGGGAGGGGGCAGACGGGAGGAGGGGGGGGTCGGAAAGCAGTAGCCGCTCTCCTTAACCTGGGCACGGAAGAAATGAACAATTGTGCGCACCGTGAAGACAGGCTGCCTACACAGCATGCCTGGAAATTAATGTTTTAGGATAGCGAAAGGCCACACTGTTAGGAGGTTGTCTAAAGGCCACCCGCAGGTCTAATAAATAAGGACTTAGGGAGAGATGGAAGAAGTTGCTCATGCCAAAGGAAAGGAAAAATGTGTTTTGGAGAAAAACAAAACAAAATGAAACAAAACAAAAAAACACCACTCTCCTCCCATCCAATCTTCTTTTTGCCCTCCTGTTCTGCTGCAAGAAAAAGCCTCACATGCGGTAATCCCGCTATAAGATTCCTAGCAGGAAGGACAAGTATAGGGGAATTCTATTTACCCCAAAGGTTGGATTTCATTTTATTTCATTTCTCTTTAGCTTTTTTCCGCCCCCCTAAGGCTTTGAACTCTTTTTTTTTTTTTAAATAAATTTTGCAGGAAAACCTACAGAAATCATGTCCAGGTTTAAACCCTATGTCAAAGCTCTCCACCCCTGCACTTCACGCCCTGCTCCTTCGGTGCACGCCTCACTCACCCAGAGCTCCTCCATACCGCCCTACTGAGACCCAGGGTGAGGGAATAAGAAATGACCCAAGCACCTCCCACTGATATTGCAGCGATTATTCATTTCAACTGTTACTCTGAGAGCAAAAAAGCAAAATTATCAAACTACAGCAAAACAGTAATATTCGGGAGCGGGGCAAAATGGTTGATTTTTCACACTTTATTGGCCATTTTCGCTCCCTGTGCAATTTGTTTCCTCTTCCCTTCTCCCGCAAGCCAGCATCCCCCTTCTCATACCTCCCTCTTAGGGGAGCTTGCAAAAGACCCGAGGGCAGCACAGGGCAGATGCCAGCGCGCGACCTCTATCCGTCTGTAGCCAGGCATGATGTGTGAATGAGGTTTGGTGCCGGTTTCCATGGCAATGCAACCACACAGTAAATGTATGCCTCACATAGGGTTTTTTTCGCAGAGGTACACAAAACAATAGAGCTAAGCTTAGGACGCATAGCTAAGCTTAAGGCGCATAAGGAGTTACCACCGCCACGTAAAGGCAGAGCATTTCTCTTAATGTTTTCCCATGACTACCTCTTTTTTTTCCTGCAGCAATCTGTCCTTTCTAAGCAAGCATTGAAGAGCACCAGTTTCAACAGCTCATACATATATGTGGGTGTATAGAGTATAGTTCTACATACAATGCAGACAAGAGAGACCACGCCATCTATATATGGTCAAACAGTATTTCCAGTGACCCCTCTTTACCCTCTTATGTCTGAGAGAGTTTCTTAAGGGCTTTCCTCAGAACCACAAAGCCAGAGCTTTAATTCCTGACCTATTTCCAAAGCTCAGCGAAAGCCAGCACAGATGTATGTTCACCACAGAAACATCCTGTGATTTTGTAAAGCAATTTAAAAAAAAATAAATCTGAACTTGCAAGGCTAAGCACTCTGAAAGCTCTTAGATCAAAAAAAGTCATTAGGAAAAAAAATAGTTATCATTTGTTTGAATGTTTTCCTTTTTAAAAGGAAGTGATTTTCATTAGGTGAAAGATCTTAATGGTTTGAACAAAAATCTGAGGGTTTCAAACCTCCAGTATGGGTGTAGCATCTGATAGCTAATTGTTTCCTAAGCTCATGGAAGGGCAGAAAACCCACGTTGCACAGGATGTCGCTCCGCTCCACCACCATCCTGCCTCACTCCTGCCGAGAGCTAACCATGCTCCTCAAATGGACGAGAAGGCACTGCTGCTCTCAATGGGGCTTGAGACACCCCTTAGAGACAAGCACAGGTTTCTAAATTTAGGGCATGCGGTATTTTGTGCAAAAGCTTGTGATCCTGTACGCTGCATAGCAAGTTGCCACTCTTCAAGTCCTATTTTTGGGCTGGCCACTGCAGACTCCCCCAGGATCAGGCAAAGAATTGATACCACATTTTGTTGAGTCATAAAAAAATTTACCTGTCTTGCCAATATTGGACTGTAAAGACCCTTTGCTGAATATCTTACTCAACCCCTGCAACTAACAAACATGCTTTTCAGGGCTTTTTTGCACTCTCATATAACTGTCTTCCACAAATGCCAGAATCAAAGACTAATGTTGCCTGATGAGCCATAATTGACACAATGACAACCAAATATCTCATATCATCATTTAATCTTTTTTTAAGCAGTGTGGCAACCTTTCCACACTTCCTTTAAACATTTCACTTTAAACGCAATGAAATGAACTTTAAAATTGGCAGTTTAGTATAATGAAGCATTTGCAAGAGCTGTGATGTCTTTTTCTCATTTTGCTCCTAATCGGCACCCATAATTTGCACTTAATTCAGATTATCAAAGTACCACTACTATAAAGGGGAGAAAATTGCATTGCTTGATTGTAAAAGAAAAGATTAAAAATACTTCTCAAAATCTAGCAGGTAAAATATGAATGCACAAAATACGACAATCAGTAAACTTTCACACCTGGGGTGAGAAAGTGAACATGAATGTATGGAAAGTTTCCAAAAACCTTCCTCTCTTCCTTTCACATACTGGAAGGAAGAGCATGCCAAACCCCAAAGAAACATTCCCACTTTGGGGGGGGGGGGGGGGGCGGAGAGGAAAAAAGTAAACCACATGCTTTCCATAAATAGCGTTCTCCTCGCTTAAATAAACCTTGTGCACTCAGCCTGTGACTATGTTACAGTTTAAATATTTTGCTAACCTTATGCTATATTCTCAGGAAAGCAAAAAGCAACACTGAAAAACATCTGCCCCCAAACAAGTTATATGTGGGTATGCTTAAAAGGCAGCTTTTCATCTGTTTAGAAAAAGGGGTGCCCTCGCTAGGAATGCAGCCCGATTCATCCTAGGTCATCTGGAATGGCTCGGCTCAAAGGTCCCGCTATTTATCCACAGCTAAGAAACTGCCTGGCTACGCTGCCTTTATAATGAAGCTGGCTTGCCCCTGCACAAGGGAAAGAAAGAGAATAGCATCAAAAGAAACAGCCTTACTGGGATTTTTAAATGAGAAATCATCTGAGCAAGCCACTATCTGAGGAAAGAGGAGAAGGTTTCTTTGGACAGATTATACCATTTAATTAGTTAAGGCACACACCAGAAGCAATTTGAGTGCAAAGACACGACTTGGCTGAAATGACAGGCTGGTCCAGAGCCCCTCACCAGTCTCGGTTTGGTCGCATCTGGGAAAACATAGGCATCGTGAAAGGCCACGTTCAGTCTGCTCCGGAAAAAGCGGACATCTTTTCCCATTAAACTTTGCATTGCCTCATGACACCCTCAGCCACAGAGCAGAGCAAAGACCAAAGGATGTCGATAAGAAATCAGCCCCCACCCAGTCCTCCTCTAACTCTGACCCCCAAAAGTGAGTGAATTGGCACTTTGCATGTATGGACTGGACAGGCCACACTGGAGCCTCCAAAAAAAAGGAAAAAAAAACCCCTACCTCTGAATGACTAAATTAAAATAGTGGAAATTGTCATCTTCTGATCTGTTTGTATCACAGTCACAGCTATCAACAATCAAGCTTGCTTAAAAATTGTGGTGTTTAAAATAATTCTCTCAAGTCCTTGTTTGCACCGGAGGCGGGTTCAGCCATATAATACACATAGATTGTATCTTCAGTATTTTCCTCCCCAAAAAATGGCTAGAAAGTTAGTACCAAAAAAATAAAAGCTAAGACTCATAGTTGATCTTATTATAACAGAAATGTAGCTTGAAATTTAAAAATAAAGAAAACCCCACCCACCAAAAAACCCAAAACCAAACAAAAAAAACAAATAGCAAAAAAATCCAAGCACACCACACAAGTAAAGCCCCTGCAAATACTGCTGGCAAATTATCATTTACAAGTTGGCCATCCTGGTATAAGTTTGGGGGGAAAAATTGCCAGTAAGCCCAGTAGTGACTCTCTGATGTCAGTTGTGCCTTTGGACGCATATGACAGCAGAAAAAGGCTTTTATCATAGCTTTATCTACAATCACGCTCAACTATTACAATAACTATATTGACCTAAGAACAATAGGAAGAAATGTCAAGGCAACTGTTAAAAGCGCAGAGTGGAGAAACAAAACTGCACCGGATGCCCAGTGACCTGACTCTCCCTGGGCTATCTCAGGTTTCTGAAATCCAGCAGCCTGCCTGGGCTCCCACCAAATTTGTCTTTATGGGTTACACAGAACAACAACAACAATTTTCACTTTGCTTTAGTAATGTTTCAAGTAGGGTCACAAATGATGTCACTCCCCTCTACCTTCTTCACCAATATCCCCAAAAAAGAGGGGAAGGAAATTTAAAACATCACCTAATAAAATAGCTATTTGGAGACCAGGAATGCGTTGACTTTGCTAGAGCTGACTGAGATCTGAGCTCATGCTTTGCATTTCCAACCAGAGGTCTACACTGGTACCTGCCGTGGCTGCACAAATCTTGCCCAAAGCTAAAGGCATTCCTTGGTTCCTCATTCAAAGGCTCCAATTGCCCCCTGTGAAATGACCTGAGTCTTCCTTTAAAAAAATAAAAATCAATGTTTTGGTGTGCTCTTGATGCATGCTGCTAAGGCAGACTCAACAACAGACCCAGAAGGGCACACTGCAAGTCAAATTCTTCATACATTTTAATTACAGTTTACACAAAATGAAAGGCAGGTTAATAAGTTCAGTTCATAAAAAATTAATAAGAAATGGCATTTTTGTACAGATCAGGGGACTTAGCCTTCGGAGGGCTTATCAGAAAAATACATTACATGCAAAAGTCACCTATAGTCCTCAGCTGGGAAAGAGGAGGGAGCAAAAGGGGCAGGGGATGGAGAAAGGAACAAGGGATTTTATTTAATAAAAACTTTTTAAAGAGAAGCATTTCTCATTAAGCTGGTCCCTCTCTACCGGAGCAGCAGATTCACAAGGTTTTCCCCCATGTGATGTTTTTCAAGACCATTGAACACATGCAACTCCACAGACACAGGAAGCAGAAGAAAACTATTTCGAGCAGCAAAGCTGGGAAGGCAGACAATAGTTGCCACCTCCAGATAGTGCGAAAGCATGCTTTCCTGAGGGACCCGTGGCCACCCATATTTAATGCGGATAAATGAGAACATGCTCCGCTCTAGCCAATACGAGACCCACTACTGCAGCTGCTCGCTCGAAGCACTGGGTGGCCCTTCGCTTCAGCCGCCCTGAATGCTTTTAAATGGAAAACATGAGCGCAAAGATCTGGGTGGTGTTCTTAGTGTGGTGGCCTGAAAAGGAGGGGGAGGTGGGGTTGTCCCCTGCCAAACACTGAGTCACAGCCCCATGCCAGGGAATCCCATGCAGAGCACCCTACACCGAGGTGCAGAGCAGAGCTGGGCTGCGCATCAAGGAAACACCATCCCGAACCTCCCGGTAACACCACCAAAATTACCCGAGCCTAACATATGCTCTAGCTAGACCTTTCCTACATCATGTTTTGGCTATCTCATATACGACACTACTGTTTTCAGTAAGCAGAGAGCATAAGAAAGGCGCTGCGTGCCAGGGCTTGCTCTATGCCCTCTTTCTCGCGCCATCTTCATAGCTCCATGTCCAGGGTTACACCTCACAGCTGCCCACCTGTCCCTTGGAGGCAGCCGTGGCTCTAAATCCTCATACTAAATTTACTTCTGAATGTTCAGTGGGGAGTATTAACACATGATTTGTCTATGATTAAAAAGGGATTTATTTTTTTTCCCCAAACGGGGTGAAAGGGAAATTATAAAGTTGCATCCAGAAGAATATCATTTCCAAGTTAGACGCCTTCAGTTTCATAAAAACCCTACATTCATTTATTAATGAATAGCTGCTGTCTTCGTAATTTTGCTGTACTTATTCCATTACTGTCTGACACTTCCTATTGTCACTGCTTGAATTTTTAAACACTTCCGCATGACTAGTGCTAATCTCCACATTTCATGGAGGGCTGGTAATAAAAGGAAAGAGATGCAAGGGTGTATAAGAACGATTATACCTAAACATGTGCTCTAAAGCCCACTCTTAACATCTCTCAGTTTCTAGCATTTCTCCCTTCCTCCTAACTCCCAGCTTCTGAAAGGAAAACAAAAATGGAAAGAAAGATTTTCCCTCCCTCCCCCCTTTATTTTGGACTTGAGCTGGATTTATTCCTGATCAAGAGAGAGAAAGAGAGCTCCTTCTCAAAGCAAAAGGACTCCCAGCACAGGGTGCAAAGATGCAGGACTCTCGTGTGAAACAAATGTTGGCAAGCAAACAGCAAGCTTCGTATCTTGATTTTCTTTCAGAAAATCTTGTAGAACTGGTACAACAAGCTATTGTGAACAGCTGCTTTCATATAACCTCGCAATAAACAATCTCTGATTTACACACAGGACTACATATGCCTAGACAGTCTTTTATTTGTTTACTCCCAAGGACTTCAACACCTCTTTTACCCTGATTCTCTATAACACAGATTTTCAGCAGACAAGTGCAAAGACCTTATGCGTTTGAAAGCACTGTTAAAGGACCTTTTTAAATTCGTATTTTCTGAAAATCCTACTATCCACACCTTGAAAGAACAGCCAAAGGACTCCTCTGTAGCATTATACGTTTCACTGGCACAAAAGCCGAGTGTACTGACTGTACACACAAGCTTCACCCATCTTACTCCCCAGCAGAAACATCTACCATACTTCTTCCACGTGGAACAAATGTCCTCGCAGTCTTTGCTGGTAGCAAGCAGGTATACCCATCCCATGCAGCACTCACACCGGGGTTGTCGCTGACTTCTAGCCGCAGCAAACAAATCGAGCTGGACTTCTTCTGTGTAGCTTGAAGTTACACCATGGTGCACTGATTGCTGCTGGAAGCAAAAATGGCCCTGAAAACATTAGGAGAAGGCAAGGGCTTGGCTCGAATAGCTCGGGCACCATTTTCAAAAGTGGGCTACAACACTGTGATCACTGAAAACAGTAAGCTGCAACGGCCTCTCAAGTCAGTACTGACACTAAATAACACATGTTCAGCCCAGGGTATTTATTTACAAGGTTTTACATTTTGTTGAGATTCTGCCTGTTGTTTTAGAGCATGATGCAACTCTTCACTAGGGCTCCCGTGTTTGCCCGGGAAGTGTCTGCATACCTTCATGCCCCTCCTTTGGGCAGGGGATCCTATCCCACCACTTCTTTGCATCCCCTGTTTTGCTTCTTCCTCCCTCCAGATTGCACAGGATTCCTTCCCCCTCCCAACCGCTGCAGCTGTCGGTCCTGCCTCCATGCTGATCTTCCCTTCCCTCCTAGCACCCCTGGGGAGAGATCCCTGCCTCCTCATCCCTTCACCTTCATGCCTCCTCATGCCCTCTGTCACCTTCCTGTCCTCCCCAGCAGCAGCGCTGCTCCTAACCATGGTGAATGAGCTCCCTTTCCCCTCCCTGGGAACAACACTGACTCTCCACTTTCCCCACAGCCTGCTGCATCAGGTCTGTTTCCTATCCCCAGCTTAGGTCTCAGGAGCTTATTACTGGCCTGTGTAATTCCACACACACACCTGCTACCTTAAAAATAGCTTAAATGCATAAATGTGAGCAGGAAATCGGGGGCACAAGAGTCTTCCCTCTTTTTCTTAAAATGCTGTGAAATTTACACTTCCACTGTAAAGATCATCATGGGAAACAGGGACAAATGACCCTGACTGCTGCTTAAAAACGTTCATTTTGTGCAAGCAATGGGTGTTTTTCACCACCTTATTCCAATAGCAGTTTCTCCCTGCTGTACGTGTACCGTGGACATCTACCTACAGACAGGGCTTGTTTACATCATGCCACCAGCATCTTGTGGCTCTACTGGTGGAAAGGACATACGGCCAAGATTTCCTCATGCCCCAGCTACCACTGACCTCTAACTCTGGCACTGCGATTTACAGCAGCTCAACTGTCCCAGTAACAGCAGTGCCTACCTCAGTGCTTGACAAAAAGGTTTTGCTCCCATGCTACCAGTTCCTTAGATTTGATGCCCCAGCACCCCCAGTTGTCACTGTGAACAAAGCATTCTTGCCGTTAGAAACCATGTTTCTAGCTGAACTTGTCACTTCTTCCACTGCCAGCCAAAAATGCAGCAGAATCACCACAGTTCATTGCACTGGGCACCAGCAAGCAGAGTAGGTATGTAGCCAGCTCAGCCAGACTCATAGCTGGGTAACCACATTATACGGGATGTCTGAGATCAGTCATTCGTAGCTAACAGCGGTCAAATAAAGTTGAAACTTTTATCTCATCAGCCATGGCCGCTCACCAGAGATTCCTTAACACCCAACAGCATTCACCGGGGAAGCCCGTGATCCCTTTAAGGATTTGCAAGTAGCTCATGTACTTGGTGTGTTGGGTGGACAAATATCCTGCGTTACTGTGGTCCCCCATAGTAAGGTAAACGGGGCTCAGCTTATTTTGTTTTTCTCTCTGTCTCAGCAAATAAAGAGGACCTGCATTATGGTAGCTCTGCTTCAAACAGAACGAAAAGAGACAGTAGCAAGCATCACTCCTAATCAGTCAAAGGCACACCAAGAGAGCTCACTAGTGTCTGAAAGTGCTGACAGACCTGCGTGGCACACCTGCTTCAAAGAGAATGGCTAACACAGCTGGCTGAAAGACATTGCTTAGTTGTTTGCATAATAATTTAAGAGCAATCCTGAGGTGAAAACAGTTCATAAGAAATAAAGAAGATAGGTTTTCTATGGTTTCCACAACTCCCCCCACCCCAAATCCAAACTCGTAGTCCATCCACTTGGCATCTAGCCCTTACTTCCAGAAAGAGTAAGTGGTTATTTCTAAATGTTACTCCTACAACTGAAAGTGCTGCACATAAACCAGAGCTGTCCAATTTTAATGCAACTGGCATATACACAGGCAATTTAACAGCAGCCCTAAAGCTATGTCTAGCTTGCATATGCACACCTATTTACAGGAATTGTTACAAAAAGAAATTCAAACCATCATGAGAGCTGATTGTTCTCGTGATTTGCCTTCAACATTAATGAAAAGGCTGCGAGCAAACAACGTTCTCCTCACCTTGAAATGACAAGGAAAGTGAATATGCAGGCCAGGCTTTGAGGGCTATACACAGCTTTTAAGGTTCAATCTGGACCTCCTAAAGCAAAGTTTTCTAAACTCACAGGCCCTCAGATCTCGTCTACTGAGCTCTTTCAAATACAGGACAAAGTCTAAAATGTACTACTCCTCTCACTACAAAGAAAGAAATACACCCAATCCTCCAGGCAATGCTTTGAAAATTTATTCCTTTGTGCCTTTATATTTAAATAATGACATTTGTCAAAAACTGACAATGATTGCATTGAAGACCTTTTCATTCGCTTTAGGTAACTAGATCATACTTCCAGTGGTATCTTTACTCTTCCCTAGGAATCCCTAGGTAAACTGTTAGAAAGGACAGAAAACCCTGAAAGTCATGAGGCAACATTATCTACTTGTCCAGGGATGAAACAAGAGATCTTCTGATCATGCCCCTTGTGCACGTCCAGCTACCAATGTGAATCCATTTTCTGAATGCAGGGATTGATGATAAAACTGCTTGCACTGGCACAATGTCATAATATAATATAAAACATTAAATGCTTACTTTCTAAACCCCTTCTTCTTTTATTCCTCTCCTCAAGGAAATAGTTACAGATAAAGTTTTTCCAGAGAAGATACCTAATTGCCTACTGCAGCCTCAGATCAAGCAGGTATTTGCATGCTTTAATTTATGTCTACAAAGTTACTTCTGGGCACAAAATAAGAGCTAGACCAAAGCCAGCCTAACCAGTTTTTGACAGCCAAGTATACAGCATCCAAACTTATTGTCTATTTTGCACTTGAAATTTAGTGTTGATTCCTCATTTTAAAAAATAAAATAAAACGGTGCAGTCATGACAGAACTATGTCTTTATCAGGTTAAACATAACTTGAAACATCTCTGCTTATTGAATTCATGCAACATATTAGGATGCCAAGTTCATTATGCTATCTGCCACAATAAGAGCACATGCACAAGGTAGAGGAGCGTGTGAATTCACAGGCCAGCAAGTACTCTCGGGAATTACCCAGATATGCACTTCTGGTGCACGGGAACTACCTCACACTCTCACACTACTTCACATTAACCATAGGTCAAAAGCATGTACTGAGGCAGTAACCAACGCTATGAATTTACAATGAACTCACCCCACAGTAATTCGTTTGTATACCCACAGCCACAGTTATGGGTAACAGGGCTGGGCTGGCTCCTTCCCTTCTGTTATTTTAACATTCATGTCCTTCCACCTGTTCATATTTGTTCTGTGGGGTGAAAACATATTGCACAGCTAACATTTGCCTTCTTATATTTTCACAGTGCAACAACATAGAATAATCCTACATAACAAATACCACCTTGCACTAACCGCACAGAGGTCTGCCAGCATCCTTACTCTCATGCAAGGCTGAAGTGAGTGATTGTAAAAGCACACCGCCCTTGCTTGATGAGGTTGCTCCCTAAAGTTTAAGACAACAATAAATAAACCTGTAATATTGACAACTGGGATTGCTATACAAACTCGGTGAAGTGACAATTATATACATCTCAGCGTCTGAGGATCTGTAATCCTTAAGCTCTGTTTTAAGCTTGTAACACTTTCCTGAACTCAAAGATTAATATCTATTCTACATTTCTTCATTTTGATTCAACTTTTTGAAATATCAGGGTTCGTAAGATTGCCTATTAGTCCATATATAAGTAACAGAAACATTCTTCTTACCACAAATGACAGAGGTAGTGCAGCCTACAGCATACTTTATTTTATCAGAACTTTTACATTTAATTTTTGCCTTTTCCATAATCCTTGTTTACTTTCTACTTTGTCTTCACTTTCTACTCTTTTTTTTTTTCTCCCATGGTTGTTTTTTTTTTTAATGAGAAACTTGTGCTCTGTTCCCATCTTCCACATCTGTATTAGCATCTCTCTTACTGAGCAGGGCTGAGCAGTCAAGACGGAGTTAAGATTTAGAGAGAACATTGTCCAAATGGGTTTCAGATAAAGCAAAACAATTTGTCTATCACTAATGACAACATTGTATAGAATATGCACACAATTAGGGAATTTTGTTAGAGGAAAAACAAAAGTTGATTTCCTTTGTGTAGAAGCCATACTTACGCTAGACTATGCTTTTAAGTGAATATTGAGATGTTAAACATAATACAATTTCAAAGAGATTTCATAAAAAACTAGCTATTCTTAATCATCTGTGTCACTTTTTTTTTAGATGTATAATAGTTAACATTTTTCCTCCTTACTTCATTTACTAGAAAAGGTAAGGCATTACATCACCTAATACCAGTTTGCACTTGTATGTAATTTAAGATGCAAGTTTATATTTCAATTTCCTGATCTGCTGCCAGCAATATTTCTTCCTTGAGCTGTTAAAGCAAGATGCTGGATCTCCAGGGCGTTCCATGTGAAATACCATTATTTACAAAAATGCTTAATGTTTTTGACAAATCAAGGGGTTTGAGCCAGCACAGATCTAAAAACACAAAACTAGAAGTCTGTCAAAGGGTGGCCTGCTGCATGAACAGCAAACTAAACTGATCAATAACTGTGTCTGGATTCCCAGTATCCTCTGCATCAGGAATATACAGAAATGTAAGAATGGTGACTTCATCTGCAAGTTTGGATACCAAAAGATTTTAATTAGTTGCTCACGTATAGAGTAAGATGGTTGTTGGCAGAGAAGCTTTTTAAAATTTGTTTGGAAGTTTTATACTCTCTTAGTAATTTGGGGAAAATGCCTGGGAAAATTATGATTATAAAAGACTGTGCTCTTGCAGATGCCAAATGTACTTCTTGGAGCCACAGAGAACCATCTGGTCAGCTGGGTTTCATGTTGTCATGATGTGCTGTGATATTATTAGACTGCTTAGCTTGATGCATCAGAAGGATACAGATCTGAGGTAGATCTAAATGTGCCCCATATACACATACTTTTGTTGTCCGACTTAACTATGTAATGCTTTGGGTTGAAAGCTTAAGGATCAATTTCACAAAGAGTGAAGCCAAAGCAAAATTATCTCAGTCCACCTATTTCTGAAGCAACAAAGCTAGATTTGGAATTGATCTTCAGGGTTTTTTTTCCCCCCAAAAAAAGAATAAAAACCCCTTAACAAAACTTTGCTCAAATGCATCTGTCTATCTCCACTGAAATTCCTCCATCTCTCTCTCATACACACAAGTGTATGTATGTAAACCCCTCTTCTCAAAACACAAGCTCAACAGTAGCTATCAAACAGTGTACTGCTCCCGGATGTAAGAAATAAGTTTTTTACAGTAAGAACAATCATTCACTGGCACAACCTCTCCAGGGACATGGTAAAGTCTCCATTGCTGGAGGTTTTCAAGACACAAGTGGACAGGGTGCTAGATAATCTCATCTAGGCTCCTTTTCCCATGAAATGTTGGACTAGATGATCTTTCAAGGTCCCTTCCAACCTGGGTTGTTCTATGATTCTACAATTCTGTATGAGGGCCGCGTAAATAGAACATGTTAATCGCAAAACAGATCTAAATCAGAAAAATTTAAATAAAATCATCAGTAAATAAGATTTGCTTCAGAAGAAGGAAGGCTGTTGCACATACCTAAATAGCACTCTATTGCATGCATATACATTCAGGGGACTGCCTTTTAGTACTTTGAAATTGCTTTTAGTGGGATTCATTCTTAAGTATTTATACCATTTATTTTGGGGCTATTTTAAGTTAAAACTTGTGACACCAGCCTTTCTTCACTGACTTAGGATTTTAAGTTTGGACTTCAAAGGTAACAGCTACATCTAATACCTAAAGTAGCCAGTTAGAGCACCCTTCACGGTGTTTTGTGTTTTAGAAATCACCAGAAAACAGAGAAACAGTATCTAAGTAGAAAGACTTGAAGACATACTTCAAAGAACTACTTTGCAGAGACACAAGGTTTGTTTCCACAATATTTACTATGGAGCAACAGGCAAAAGAGGATTAAATATTTGAAGAATAACATGTTTTTAAGTTGCAAGAAATAAATCACCTAGAACATGTATACCTCCAAGGAAAATTCTACTATACAAGATAGTCATTGCTGATTACTGCTGCTGTGCTACTTCCAAATGTTCCTCTCCCAAAGGTATGCGAAAAAAATAGTTCAAGATGGTGGCAGGCAGTGATTTGAAGCTAACTCTGTACTTTTACCTCCTTTTCCTCCACTCACCTTGTTTTCACCCAAAGTCAAATTTTCCCAGAAGAAAATTGGTTCTTGCCTAGAAAACATACTGTAAAAAGCTTTAAAAAGGGTATGTGAGTTGGTGACCACGAGCCAAATCAGGAGAAAGAACAAAAAGCATCTCACAATCCCAACTAATGTCAACGTGCTCCTGAACCAATGCCAAGGTTATGACATATGTCAGAAAACATACATAAAGTTCTTTTGATATTTAAAAAAATAGTGTCAAACGCACTGAAAACAACAGAGTTATTTTATTTTTCTCCTGTTACTACTTGTCTACATCATCATCGCATCATTGTGTCATTTTGATATATGAGAAGTATAATAAGTTTAAATGAAGAGTTCTGTTTCTTGCAGACAAGGCAATGATTTTCTTAGAAAGAATTTATTCCAGGGAAGATGTTAGGATGTCGATTTCAGTTCTGGAATTCCTCATCTGCCCCTTTCACTCTGCCTCACTTGAGGAGAGAGGAGCATGTAGGGAAAAGAAGAGGAAAAAGTTTTTCTTTGAACAACTCAGTGAGGGTGGGGACAAAACTACCAAAGATAAATAAATATGAAATAAAGTAGAAACAAAGAACATAGAATTTAAAAATTATTACTGCAAATAAGTAGAGGGAAGCATTAAGAAGTCAGCAGCTAAATCCAGCTGACATACTAATTAATATCAGAGTGATGGTTATGAGGGCAACCACAGCTCCCCTAACTTTTGTTCTTTTAATACATTTATTTTTGCACTGAAAATTCTCTTCTTTTTAGTAGCTTGAAAACTTAAGCATCTCTATAGGTACAGACAGAGCACCTTGGAGCACAGAGGACTTATTTGGGAATCCCATATGTTCAGCATGGAGTTGTCAGACTCACTACACACACTTTTACCTTCTCATGGGTTTACAGTGTTAAAACGTTTTAAAAGCTAGAACTCCATATCTTTCTTTCTAACATTCATCACATACTTCTAGCCATTTCAAAGTCCCTAGAAACTTGCTCTCTCAAGAATCGCCCCATTTCAGGACCCAAACATCTAACAGAAAGGCACATACTTCCATCCATATGGTCACCCTTGAAATCAATGAGCAATGCAAAGCTTTCTCCCTGTGGAGGTTAAGCAAACCACGCGAGTTTGTTAAGACCAAGCCTGGGAACAGAAACCAGGTCTTTTGCATGACTGCACGACGCATTACTGAAAGGTTATTGTGCTGACCTTTGGTCTCGGTCACAAAACATTACTGATAATCCTCATTTTGATTAATATTTTTGTTTGGGTTTTGCTTTTAGGTTTGGCCTGCTGCTTATTTAAATAATTTTCAGGTATTCATCCTTTTGTACTCACCAGTGCCTATTTGTACTGTTTGGTGAGGAAGAGTTATTGCACTAAATCTCAGAGAAGATACAATCTCTGGAATTATCTTACGCTGAAAAATGAATTGAATAGACAAGCAGAGCAACTACTACGTTCCTTGGATGATTTACAAAATAACATGCAGAAATGCAGAAAAGTACGTTACAGCTAGGATCAACAAAACCTGTCGGGGAGATGGAGAGAAGGGGGATAGAGAGAAGGGAGAGCGTGTACATAGTGGTCTCTTTCACTAGGATTTCCCAAAGGCAGCTTGGGGAAGGCCCAGTTTGGGGAGCTGAAGCCAGCGTGTGCTGATGAGGAATGCTTGAGTGGAATGAAGTTATGCTAATCGTAAGGCTGTGAAATATGTACTGCCCAGCTGGAAGCAGAAATCAGAGCACTGCTGTTACTGATTTGAATGCAACGAGAAAAAACCTAGGTACGGTTCTGAAAATTTCTTGAGAATTTCACATCGTGCAATCACACGAAGAACTAATATTTGCTAAAACTGGTAGTCTTAAATTTTGTCATTTAAATAAATTACCCCAATAGTATCTTAGGACTCTACTGATAATTACAGAAGCATTTCAGACTTTTTCCATAGGCCATTTTAAGAAAATATTAAAATTTTTTTCTGTTGTCCTTTTGCAGAGTCATACTATAGCCAGGATTACAATCTAAGTATCATAACAACTTCACATTCAGACAAATGAATCTGAACCAAAGATTTTGTACACAAGAACACATTAATTAAAAAGACTTCTTTCAAAAAGATAAAGAGAAAAAATATTGACAGCTTTCCTACGGCATCAGAAACACACTTGCACCAATACTTTCCAAGAACAGCATAATGGCTAACAATGCAACTGCCAGTTA
Organism: Fulmarus glacialis; assembly: GCF_000690835.1. Taxonomy (NCBI): domain Eukaryota; kingdom Metazoa; phylum Chordata; class Aves; order Procellariiformes; family Procellariidae; genus Fulmarus; species Fulmarus glacialis. The sequence continues at coordinate 38,864 of NW_009201177.1, forward strand.
CAATCATAAACATATGACCTCAATCATAAAAGTAGGACCTCAAAATACATGCTACATATGTAGTTTCTTTAAATTAGCTGACATTAAGGACAGATTCCAGGGCTGAGGAAACTAATCTAGCTTTAAAGAGTTGCAATGCTGCACTGTGTTGATTCTTACCACCAAGATGCTAGATAAGTTCTAATCTCACCATCAATTATGAAAGATTCTTATGACAACCTTGATTTTACAAAAATGGGTTATCTTCCAGCCTGTGGACATTTTCCTATTGCATTCTGGGTTAATCCACGTGTACAGCTTACTTCTGTCAGAATGAAAAAAGACAATTGATTTTGTTTCATGGTGTATTCTTATCAATACTCTCCTCTGCTCTTAGCCAGTCTTTGACTGATAGGGTGTTAGAGGAAAGGTCCATTAATTGATTTGTAAATAATTACAACTAAGTCTTCACTTTTGACTAGCTATCAATAAAGGCCTATCCTTTTTTCACTAGTGAATGCTTTCAAATCAGCTTCGGTGTCCAACTTCCAGCCACAAAATTCATTAAAATAATCAGGTACTTTTAGAGTAGCACCCACTGGTGATGGCAGAGGTGAGAGTGTGTCAGCATTTCTCTTATACCACTTACAAGGATGGATTAGAGAAAAGCAAAATAAATAAACAAATAACATGCCTGGAAAAACCCAAAGGCAAGTCAATCATTTCTTAAAGTGGGATTTAATTTTCAGACCTGGTGGAATTTCATCAGGTGTACAGAGCAAAAAAGCAGATGCAGTACTTGGTACATGTGTTCCTACACATGCAAAGCCTGTGGGTTCATTACCTGTGGGCACACATGTACATGCGTAGTCTGTCTGCCCATGTTCCCAGCAATTTTGACTAAATTCAGACACATTTGACAGAGGACTAAGAGTCTCAAAGCTAGTAAGTTCCTACAGATTTTGTGAAAATATGCAGCTGGGTACATGCAAGGGAGACCTATTTAGTGCCCTGATGGAGAAGAAGGCTGCAGAATGAGCTCTGCAGCATTAGACTTGAGAATTATGCCCACATGGGGGAAAGAAGAGATAGCCAAGGAGGCTACAAAGCAGACACACACACCCCTTGTTTTGTAGGTCCCCAAGTGAGGAGAAAAAGTAGCAGTCAAAATTCACGTGTCAATCATCATCTGTTCTCAGAAACCCAGGTTTCATTAGTTTTAATGGTTCTGGATTTAAGGTTCCCATCTTCTCCTTAGCATCTCATGCAGAACAGAAAACCCTACACACAAATTTGAGTTTTCAGAGGGAAGTACAAACTCAAGTCTCAAAAGTAGCTGTAATACTTAGGCAACCCTTTCATAGGCTGTTAATATGTTGAAGCCGTAATAAGAACATATTGAAGTTGTCACAAACACACAGTACAAATACCATTAATCCAAGCAACTGGATCATATTTGGAGACTGCATTTTAAGCAGCCAGCACAAGGCAAGGCAAGTTATATTTAATTCTTTGTACATAATGCCAACAAATGAGGTATAGAGTCGTATCGGAGAACTGCCTGTTCAGCATTATAAAACAATTGACCAGAAAGCCTTCTTTATTGCTGCTTTCCAGTGATAGCCACCTGCTTCATATTAACAAGCACATAAGCTTTCCACCTAGTTCAACAGAAAAGGTACTCCTACAAGAACCATGCAACAGTTTATTGTATTATTTTTGTTATTAATATCTGCCCCATTTGTCAATCCATGCTTTATACCTGACAAATATCTATGAGCCTTTCAATTCCCCCTGCCTTCACTACCAACCTTCCAGAAAGAGCTTAAGCTGCAATGCAGCTAACTAAAAAGGCGTATGTCAGCACACCAGCAGGTCCGTGCACAAAACACAAAATAGCAAAGGTTTGTGGGTTACTGTCTCTCTCCTGTGACATTTCCCATTAAATGCCCAGTCAGCGTACATTGAGCCCCCACATGTTGAGCCATTTCAGTTACATCCCTGCTTGCTCAGAGTACAGGTAGGAGTCACCGTCACAGCACATTCGCCCTATGCCTTTTAAATAAGAATTTGTTAAGAAAAGAGGCAAAAATCCCCCCTCATAGTCATAGCAGAAAGAGTTTGAAAAGTTTGAAAGTTCAAAGATTCCCAGTCTCATGGATTCAGGTGAGGCCATCGTTGGGGACAGCAAAATTATGGCTTTATGGGGAAGAGACACTTCTCCAAGTTGCCCAAAAATGGCCGGGTCTCCTCATCCAGCCCATACTTGTTCAGCTGCCGTGGCACCTACGGACACCATTCTGCTACCAAGGGAAAAGTCCATAAATGATGGAGCCAGCCAAGCAAGCAGGAGTCACCCAGAAAGTTACAGCCTGGCCATGTTGCATGGTCCTTGCACCCTTGTCCCAACAGGAGTCGCTGGGTTGCCTCAGCAAGATTTAGGATACGGGCTCATGGATTCAGTACCTTTATTCCATCTGAAACATAAATAAACTGTTGGTCAGTCGCATCTGACACCACCCATGCACATGGGGAAGGTCTTCTGAGGAATATTTTGTAAGGGACAGCAGTATCACTTCCTGCCCATGAAGCAAATGAACCTTACATCTAATGGATGTTTTGTCCTAGGCTCAATCACAGCATGATTCTTGGGTATTGTTAAGGACTTAATGGAAGACCCAAATGTAACTTAGATAAACACACTGCAAGGAAAGAAGAGTTTGCAACGTGTTTCAATTAAAACCTCTCTAACCTAAGAATCTGTCTTTAAGCCACTCAGAAAAGCCTTTAAAAATCTGATAACCCCTTAATAATATTTCACACTTACTGCTCAACGTGAACCTCAGCTACAGCTTTCGTAAACTGTGGCACCGTTCTTGTTCCAGATGGCATGCAAAATAATTTTTAAACAACAAAGTTCAGCAAGTTTATAGCAGCTGTTCTATTCCAGCACTTTGGCCACCCACTTCAGCATAACTGCGAGCTTTCAATCAGCTCCTGCCTCTCACAGGGCCTTCAAACAGCACCAGAGCATGTGTTCAATATGCTCTCAGAAAGTAGCCAGCCAAATAGGGAGGGTTAGTCATCCAGGCAACCTTGTAGCACACCTGCAGCATGCTCACACTGCCTCTTCCGTTGTCTTTTTTTTTTTTCTTTCTTTTTCTTTTTCTTTTTCTTTTTTTTTTCTTTGTTTTTTTTAATACATGAACCTAGGTGAGAACAAGCAGTAAGGTGTTTCAGAATTTAAAAAACACCTTTGTTAAAAAAATACAGTTCCTACAAAACAACTCCAGTTTGCCATAGCTCAAATGCAGAATGTAATCTTCCCAGCAGGAGCATACTGCAAATGGAAACATAACATCTCTCGGGATCAGAAAGGCTCTTTTTACTGTTGTACCTAAAACGTATGCTAAGTGTTATAAGAAATAGAGTATGTCAAAAAGGGCCTTCTCTATACCTGACAGATTTCCATTGCTATTTCTGTTTCTTCCTCTCCTCTCCTCTTTCCTTCCTGGTGCTTACTTTGGCTCTACTTTTCTTGTGTCCCTTCAAAACCTCCTTGTCCTGGATTGGCCTTTGGGGCACAGAGGAAAAAGGAAGAGATATTGCTTCACAGTCTCTTTAAAGGTCATGTAGTCTGAACTGGACAGAGACAAATTCAGAGTCACTTTAAGCTCCTCTGATTATGGGCATATCCACATAAAGTATTCTGGAAACTGCACGACCACATTAAGGTGGCATTAAGCCCGATAAAATATACCCTGCCTGTCAACATAGCTGATTAGCCCGGGCTCGATGCCCTGTGAGTCACAGACATACGGTTCCAGGAGGCTCAGGATAAGCAAAGCAATATGGAGACATGCTCTAAGTACTAAATAAGTCTGGAGTCTGCAAAGAGTGTCAGGGCATCAGCACATTCAATCGATCCAGGACAGCTGCCCTTGGTGTATCTCATCATTTCAGTTAGTAAGAAAGAGGCAGCTTGTCTCCTGAGGAGCCTAGTCCTAGCTTGGTAAGCTTTTTACAAATGAGGGCTGACTTGAGCTTGTTTGCTGGCCATTGCCGATCAGGTGTGGCACGCTGTGCTCGTGGTCTGCGGATGTGTTTGCTTTGCCTAACACCAGCATGCTGAGACTGAAGGGGTGACTAGCAAGAATAAGGTGCTTATGGTGGAGGAGGCCACCCCTAGGCAAGCATGCAACTGAGAAAAGTGTTCCTTAAAAAACATTCAGCAGCCCGTGCCTCCTGGAGCAACAAACGAAGCCAATCTGACTCCAAGGTTTCTGTACCATCTCAACAACCAATGGCCAGTTAATGCTGGATTCTCCTCCAAGGCACCCTCCTCCTCCCACAAATCCTGTGGTTTCCACAGCGTATACAAATTTGTTGAAATGAAAATAGCACAGTTTTGCACTATGCTATTGTGTAAACATAATTTGTATTGAGCTATTGTATAAACATTGGTTAAGAACTAATTCGGGGCTTTTAATGAGTTTATGTCCTGCTCACAATTGCCAGGAAGTATCAGCATGCTGAGGGGAAAAAGGATTCCTCTAGTTTTGACACACAGCAGGTTTTTAAGTAAAGCAGACAACTGAAGCCATCACTATTTAGTATGGGGACATGATTATAATTGACAACAAGAACTGAGAGTCAAGGCAAGATTTTTTTTCAAGCTACACAAATTAAAACTAAGGTGTTCTTCTCTGCTTAAAATGGCAATATGCTCCAACTACAGCAATTACGTTCTGGCCATTACCGCTGCTCTGAAGAAGATTTGAGTTGGTAAATGTAGAAATAAGTCAGAACCTAATTTTCTAGAAAAGTTTATACTGGAGACCACATTTACTTTTTTAAACTGAAGAACTCCTCCAAGAGACAAGATCTCTGATATTTGCAAGGAGATTTTCAGTACAGCAGCGTCTGACGGCTGTTTCGGTAGCACCCGGGAACCTTAAAAAAACCCACAGGCAACAAGTTCTGCTAGCAAGAGTAATTTCAGTAGCACACTGCAGTAAAACAGTGTTACAGAAGCTGGAGGGCAATGCAAGAAGGTACCAAGCCATAGAGGGATCCCAGACTGGAGAAGCAACTTGGAAACAGCCCAAAGGTCTCCGTGACACTTGCTGTTCCTGTGGTGTGCTCACAAGGAGAGGACACATCACCGAGGCTTTCCCACACCACATCAATAGCCGACTGCAGGTTTGGACAACGGGGGCAATTTGAAGCTGGCCAAACTGAAGAAGCCAAAAGCTTCTCTGGCGTATACTCATAGTTTGACGAGCTGTATTTAACAGCCTTAGGATTCAGAGAGTAATTAATAAGATACAAATAAAAAAGGAAAGGGAAGGAAGGGCAGAAGGAATGATTATGCAAACAAACATAGCTCTCAGGAGCTCACTGAGCCCTGAAAAGTCTTCCTAATGGGACAGTAAGGGCAACAGAATATACCACTGTCAGGCACTCTGGGATTTTCATCCTATTGCTGCTTGATAGGCATAACATTAAGTTCCCTTTCTCAGGTGCAAACTCTGTTTTAACCCTTTCCCTTGGAAAGCTAAATTCCTTTGTATTCATAACGTAATTAAACCACAAAATGCAAAAGTATCTAGGGATATATAAAAAAAAAGCTGCCTAGGTTTTATAAAAAAAAACAAACAAGGCTTATCTAGTAAGGGGTCAACGAAAAAGAATCTGGTTGTTGCTTAGCATCTTATATAGTAAGATCAAAACCAACAATTCTGGTGTTATCTAGATAGTAATAAGAGTTAAATCCACATTTGTGGGGACAGTAAAGTCAGGGTTTTTAAGCACAATTGCCACTCTAATTGTAGGCCTGGACTTATGCTAGAAAACGATCCCTGATCAGCAGATTTCCAGTCTGACATCTAAAATTACACAGAACACAATTTTGTTGTCATAGTGGGTTTTTTCGCCCTTTTTGCCCAAACTGAGACAGGCTGAATTCAACCTTTTGCACTAATTACAAAGGGGTAGGATTTTTTTTTTTGAAAGGAGGGAGAAAGAAAGGGATAGGGGGAGGAAAATTACAAAGGACCCCCCGCCCCAGTTCTGAAGCAGCCTTCTGCTTTCTCTTCGTCCACCCCTCTGGGAGATGCCAGACACAATGGCAGTCCTTGTCGTAAGGTTGCAAAGAGTTAACAAATGCAACACACAGTCATGGTGCTGGCGGTAGCGGAAGGAACGGGTTGGACTAAGCCCTGGTTGACCAGCATCTCCCACAGTAGCACTCCACGGGTGCGCTCTCTCACGTGCTGAGTGTTAAAGCACTCCTTAGTCCTCTGCAAACAATAAGGCAGAGCAGGAGAGCTATGCCTTGGGTGCAACGTAAGGCATGCAGCTGAAGGCAGACAGCTTGCAACCACAGAAGTAGCTCGGGTATCCAGTAAATCAATATTTGCGTGTTATTATTCTCACATACATCCTATTTGCTGATCCAACACTTGTTCCCGCAGAAACAGGATCAGAGAGGCTGCCGGCAGCCAGCAGACAAGCACAGCCTGCTCCCCTTGGAGCCCGGCTCCTGACCCAGAGCCAGCGTATGGGCACACTGCCTTCAACAAGCAGGCAGAGATCTACGATTTTTTTAATTAACAAACAATACCTCTTGTTAGCTGTCCCTGCCTTGAGCAGACAGCTGGACTAGTGACCCCCTGATTTATCATGCCATTCTCCTTTGCCTTAAGTTTCCAAGGCAGCAGCAGGCTACTAAGCCCAGACTGGTTATGCCTTCTCATAGTGAGAATTCAGCATCCACTTGGTTCCCTTCCATCAGGGCAGCCCTTCAAAAGCACCTGTGTTACAAACAATCAGGTATAGATGGTACCTTAAGATGTAGAAATACTTTCACACATCTGCCTGGATTAGCAATTAAATAACCAAGAAAATAATGGCGTGTTGTTAACACTAGCTTGACTCCAGCTACACGCATGGCAGAGATCTGGCATAGCAGCCTTCCTTACAGCCCCAGGTTCCTGGAAATCCTGCAGTCCCAGGTCACCAGCACCACCAAAACCCACGCTGATGCACCAGGATTGCTATGAGAACCCATGCTTGCTAAATGAAATATATCTACGTGTTCTGCCACTACGCCTTTTGTTGCAATAACCCATCTGCTTAACTTCAGCCTGGAGGAGCTGTGCCAGACCCGTGCGTTTACGTCTTCTGTGCTATAGACTCTTGCAGTTTTTGTTCACGTGCATTTGTCTGAAGTGAAAGATAGGTACGTTCCACTCAGAGCACATGATATCCACTTACTTCTTACATTCAACATCCATTTCCTCTCCCTGTCTTTCCCAGATACAGTTTTAAAACACATCTGTCACTTGCAGTCCTTATTAACTGGGACTTTTCAAGGATGAAATCAATATTTCTGTTGGACAAATATCTTAAAGAGCAGACCATTCAAAACTTGCAGCCTCAATACAGATAAAGGATTAAGGCAAGAACTAAATTGGTCCTGGATGCCTGCTATATTTACCCTCTGCATATTTTCTATTTGATAGTGATGAACAGGTAGAAGGGCTGGCTGGCCTGCCCTGAACACAGGAGTGCAGCTTTTAATCATACAAACAGGGCACCAGCCCGCCTTCATTGTATGGTTACACAAAGAGAAGCTATGGATGCTATTACATTACCAAAAAGAAAACAATGTAGAAACATGCCATTCCCTCCACATTCCCAACTATATATCTACAATTTTTGTACAAAATAAAAAAAAAATTCATGTGCTCAAAACCTGCACAAGATAAAACAAATAGTGACACCAAGTAATCCTTCTGGAATCCAGCCCATTCGGAAAGCTCACGTCAGGATTATCAGATTAGATCTGACAGAAAAATCTTCTAGAGAATGCATATATGGATGACCAACTTCTAGATGCTTTTGTCAGCCCTGCAGACAATTCCTCCTATAGGCCCAACATACCAGCCTTCTTTCCCTTCCTTACCTCACCCAGCAAATGGATGCTATTAAATACACAAATTTCTTTCAGCAGGCTACGCAAACAGAAATACACACAGTTAATTAATACTGCAGTAATTTCTTTGATCTTCCAATGAAAACAAAATTTAAAAGTCATACTATTTCAGCCTAGAAGCTTAGAGTTAAAAAGCTTAGGAACTCATCTGGGACTCTGAATCCAAGAATCATTCAGCTGATGTCATTAAAAGAGCTGAATTAGACTTGTAATTATTCCCTTATGAGTTCTGCTGTCTCTCTGAGAAAGAAAGGTATTCATTTCTGTCCTCAGAATTGATTTATTCTGGTGAAAAAACAGAAGGGTTGGAGACAGCAGGAACTTAGTTTTACCGTGCATCTGAAAGAATACAAGAAAATAAGTGTTGATAGTGAACAACATCCCTGCCAGTCAATAGGAGCTGTACCTTCTGTTTATCTTGCACGGCAGTTTCCTTGAGATCCTCAGGATAAATCCTATCTCCACAGTTCCGGCTGGCTATCCACTTCATTAACATGCAAATGCTTGACAGTTATTGGGCTTAAGTACATCTGCATATTTATAAACAACCATTCCAAACCACATCCCCATTTAAGGCAACTGTTTAATGACACTGAACCTAAAGTCTTTCTCATATCCACTGAAAAATATGTTGCAGCCAGATTCACTCACTTCATATTTATTCGGTACTTTTACAAATACTATTTACACAGGTAGGTCAAAAAACGCCTCGATCAACTTTTTCATTAGTTTTTTTATTTGTTCTTTTGTGGCAATCAACCTTTTCTCCTTTTATTAACCTATTTTTCCACTGAAAAGGCAAAAAGAACACAAAGAATGAATGACACTTCGGAAATCAAGACAAGGTAAACTTACGGCAATGAAAAACAAACATCCATTAAACCATATTTACGCAGAAATCTGTAAAATATTCAATCAAAATATACAACTTCTGTATTTTCAAAGCAAAGGGTTGAAAAGGACAGACAAACAATGCACAGGATTAAAAGTTGCCCGAAAATCGACAGACTTAATTTCTTTGCTCACAACAGTAATTCTGCACACCTCAAGAATAGAGTTCTACTTGTTCTCCAATGTCACATTCTAGAAAGCACACACCAAACCCAGCATAGGCACTGCTACTTCTAGTGGCATATTCTACCCAACGCATCTGGAATTTTTAGCATGGAATATCACAAATTTGGTCAGGAATTTGGATTTCTCCAAAATTTTCATGCAAATTATATTTAGCAATAAAGATTTAAAAAAAAAAATCAGGAAAGTTTTTTTTTTAATGGACAAAAAGATGCCAAAAGCAAAAGAATACAAACAATTATTAATTAATAACTTAACGTTTTGTTGAACATATTTTTTTTCTACTGCTTGAAGGCCAATATAAGAGCACATTAATGTAGAAAAGAACAGGAGCAGCTGAATCAAGTTAAGGGGTAGTTAAGAGGATTGCACTTAATCATCCTAGATAAGCAGAGTCATTTCTGATTCCCACCCTTTTCTTCTTTAGCATGCCAGAGTAGAAGTTGCATATCCTTCCTCAACAACGATTTAAAATGCACTATCTTTTTATTTGGGGTGGGTGGGAAAGAAAGAAGTTCCCAATTGACATAAGTGACCAGTGATTTTCTTTGAATCTATGGGACATTGTCCAGCTGAAAAGTGATTTATAAATTATACACGTTTACACTCACTCACAGGTAAAATATAAAATATATTATTTCAAAAGATGCATTGCTTTTGTGGGGCTTAATCAGTGACCTCCGGCATAATACGATTCAGGATTATTTATTTTGCCCTGCAGCACAAGTGCCAATACTTAACTATGGGCCTCTTCCCTTATTTCTGTCCATCTGGGTAGCAACCAAACACAAACCCACGCCAGCCATGAAGTAGCAAAGAGACCTACACAGACAGTTTGTGCACATGAACTGTAAAACTTGAATCGAGTATTTCATTACAGACGAAAGATGAACATGAGCTGTACTTGCATGTTTAAAGGAAGTACAGGGCTGAAAGCCAAACACCTTTTCTGCAGAGACCTAATCCAGAAGATCCCTGCTATATAGCTTACATAAAAAGCTTTGCTGCATCTCCTGCTTGCCGGCCCACTGTCTACAGAAACAATTTTAAGGATATCAGTGATGAGGAGAAACTGAAATATCTGAAATGTCAGCAAAATATCCCAAAGTGTTACTTAAATACCACAGTAAAATACAGAAGCATAACCATTGCCAGTTTCATTTTGGTCATATTTGTCTGTATACATCATTATATCAGAGTCAAGTTTGTTCTCGTCTTTCTTTGGACTTTTATAAGACACATCAAAGTAATGAGCACTGAAGTCCTGGAACAGAGACAATATATCATAACAACTACTAGTGCACAAGAAAATAAATTAACTTACTAGGACAAAAATACAACCATTTGAGAAACTGAAGCTAAGAATTCATGGTGGATTTTTTTTTTACGTTAAGAAAAAGTGCAATAAAACAAAAAATGTCAGATATGAACAAAATTCTAGACAGCACTCATTAAAAACTAAATATTTTTCATTTACAGGAGCTAAATTTGCCTGCATATTTCCCATTCTAAGTGTAGGAAATACTACAGTAAAAATAACTACTAGAATCATGCAGACACCCACATTTTCAACTACACATGTGATGCTGAAGCTAAATTACATCATAATTCACATTACATACTGTGATAATTCTCAAGATAAAAGAAAAATGTGAAGATAAGACCATTTCAAGTGAAGATAAGACCATTTTAAGTGAAGATGTCTGTATTGTTTTCGTGTATTTAATACAAGCCTTGTGCTTTCCCCACACTTCAGATTCATGTTTCCTAGCCTCCAACTAAACTAGAAGTAGGAATGCACACAGCTAGGACTACATTCCTTTGTTCCCATTGCCTAAAGTTTGGCCCCATTACAGCACATAAAGATCAAAGGTAGCATTTTCAAAATTCGCAAAACATTTTAGCTTTTAAGATCTTCCTTCAGAACCAAGTTCAGGAACATTTGTCTCACTGGAAGCAGCCTTCAATGACCAAACTTTTCAGAAAACATTGGCCCTGGAAGTCTTTAATCAATTTGTCATTTCTGAAAGTTTTACCCCCAGCCTAGAAGGGGTTTTCTTCTGGTTTATCTTCCTATAAAAACAATCAAAAGGAGTGCTTTTATTGAACAAATACGTCAAAAAGACAATAATAGTATGGGGATTTTGGTTGTTTGTTTTATGATAAATTAATTTGTAAATTTTTTGTAAATAAACAGTTCATTTGCATGTTTTGAGTTGTGCTGTGTACCACTTTGGCACCATTTTCAGGCATTATCGTACCGGTGATGATATAGCTGATCAAAACCAGACCCTATTGGAGGTAATATACTAATGACAACTCATCATCAGGACAATTTAACCTTGTGACAGCTTACTGCTATGGTAAGAAAGAGAGCTGGTTCTTGCATAGCCCTTTCATGATGCTTACCTTTCCACCTCAACTGCTGAATGAATGTTGCCTATATGAGATTTAGTATCATCATGAGAAATGATGAACACGGTATACCAAAATGAGATCAGCAAAATGGTTTGGTGGATACAATATCACATCACTGAGATCATCACTGAGTTTCTTCTCCTGTATCTTCACCTGTGTTTATAACTGAACTCTCTCTGCTCCATTATTTTCTTTTAATTTACCGAAGAGACTGCAAAAAGACAACCCTCCCTCTTGCAGATGGGATGTACTCTCACCTCTCAGTCATGTAATGTGCCCAGTATGGGGGAAAAAAGAAAGGAGGCTAAGTGAGTGGATTTTTTGAAGTACACTATGGTTAAAACAACTTTTTGCTACGAGTACCAGGTGGGGAGATGCTTGGGAGCAGTCCCTTCCAAAGGAGGCAGATCTATATCTGCTCCTTTGAAGCTTCATCACTTTGCTTAAGGTTGATACCAAGTCTTTGGAAGACAGATAAAGCTCCAGAAAGTGAAATATCTTCTCCAAAGAAATACTGCTTCATTTCTTCTTTTGATCTTAAGTGTTAGCTAAAGTTTAGGGTCTTTGAAAAGTGCTCTGGAAAACCCTGAAATCCCTATTGACAAGGCTAGCTTTGAAGAAGACCACTGAGTAAACAATCTCATTTTAAAAATGAACTCTCACACTGCTTCAGAATAATTCCTAGTTTGTTTCTGTTACTGAACACCATAAAAAAAGAAAAGTGTGATTATATAAGGCACACACAGGAATTCTGAAACACCGAAGGCAGGTCAGACCCAAGGCATACCTGTAAATCCTACCACCAGGATGGAGAGCTCAGGACCCAGCGCAACCCAAACCAGCTTTCACAGCACAGCCTCATTCCTTCTACCCCATCCTGCCATAACTGATGTTCATGGCCAGCATACTCTTACCAGGACAGCACAGCTGATTATTGTCCACTACATGCAGAATATTTTGAACATGCTAACAGCATGCCATTTTGAAGAAAATCAAAGTTTTAATGCACCTTCTCAGCCTTGTACAAAACCAATACTTTTATCTAAACAGCATTCCCAATTACCAAATGGGCCAGATATTTTTAGTTACAAAGACCCAGTTTCCAGCAAAATTAAACTGTTTGGGCTGTATTTTTCCTTTACTATAAACATAAACTTTAGTTTTCACAAACAAATGAATTGAAGAATACACACTGTAAAATCCTGGTGGCCTTTCCTTTGGGAAGCTTTAGAACACACTTGCTTTGGATCAGGAACTGGCAACGTGTCAATGAGAGGTCTGTTGGTTGTGAACGTGCCTGTTTTTCTTTTTTTTTACTCAGAATTTTCCCAGATCTCTCTACCTGGTAGAAAATAAAAATCTGCACACACACCCCTTGTAAAAATAACTTAAATTTCAATACATAAATTCTCTAAGTTTATGCTAACAGGGCTTCCCTTGCAATGGCAACTAAAAAGCCGCTGTTAGGTTATACAGGATCTCCTGCTCCTCAGTTGGTGAAGTACCACAGAGAATTGCATGAAAAAATTAATTATTTTGCCCTCATATCAGGACTGGAACAGCATACAGTTAGTACAACTTGTTCATATACTGCATAAAGAGAAAACAAAACATCAAATAGCTTGTCAGCTTAAAGAGTGCTTTCTGTTTGAGGGGAGGGAGAAGTGAGAAGGGATGTGTATCTAAACGAGGCAGAGAAACTACAGAGAAAAAAGATGCAAGCGTAGAATTAAAATCGGTATCATAAAGCCTACATACAACGTACCAACTGAGATTACAGGACCAATATTGATTCTAGCAACAAACTTTTCAGTGTTACATTTTACAATTTAATAACATTCTTTTAAAATATGCGTTTCATGTGAAATCTCTATTATAGCACAATGGGCCCAAGATGGTTTTTCAAACAAGGATGGACTTTTATCAAACAAAAAGTGGAAACTTTCTTTAAACTCTGATCCCAGTTGTTTGATGTGATCCAAGCAGTTGAACGTCTGAAGCCACATAGTTTCATAGAAGCTTGCATAAAACCAGAAGTCCTTCTGCATGTTATATGGTTCAGTTTATGAGAGCTACATGGCCAGGTGCTAAAGACTGATTCACATTTGGGTTTGACCTTAGTAAATTTTGTAATTTTAAGGTGACACGTCTGAAGATACTTACTTCTGTATTCAAAGGCAGTATGAAAATAAGGGAAATGGTCCCCTGCTATGGGGAAGGTAATTATTCCCCAGGCATTTTTTCCTGTGTTTTGTTTTACCAATAAAATCAGGAGTTTTGACTTGGTAAGACAGAGGTTTCTTCAGAAAAAGGAAAAGCTGCATCTTTACTAAATCAAAACAGATTCAGACACTTGTCATTCGCCCAAACTGCAGATGATTATGAGGCCTAAGACAAGAAACATAAGCAGGGCTTAGCAATTTTTTTTTTTTTTTTTAAAGGCTCTGGCTGTCTCATATGTCAGACAGGCATGTGTATTATGCACATCCAGCAGGGGACAAAGATCAGAAATTTAAAGGAGCTGTTTGTGATTTTGGATGGGATGTGGCACACAGATGAAAGAGCAAACATTTTTCCCCTTGGTTTAATGCTAGCAGCACTAGATTCCTAAATTAAGCCCAGCAGGAAACAAACATCCACCACAGATTTCAAAAGATATCTCACATCTTTGTATTAAAACGTGTTATTTTAAGAGTCCCAAATGCTGCATGTCTGATTTTTATTAAGTCCAGAGCCAACATAGGAAGTGTTATTTGATTTATTTTAAAAGAATGCAGAAAATATTAGTGGACAATGGGATGTAAATTGCAGGAAGCCAAAAGAAAATTAAGGAGTAGGAGATAATGGGCCTGATGCTCTTATCTATAAGAATACTAAGGCCACAGGCTTCAAAAAATTACTTTGATGACCTTGAGAGCTCACTCAGACTAAAGAACATAAAGTTAGCGGATTTTCCTCGGGGGCGGAAGGAGGGCAGTCTTGATTTGTCTTTTCCAAATGGGCTGGGGAGATGTTTCTGATATGCACTTCTGATCTCCTTCTACACCAGAGAGCTACAATGTTGTGTTCCCATGGAGGGCAAAATTAGACATCACCCTGCAGGTTCCTCACACCTTTCATGTGTGAGTCTCGGTGAAAAGAACAAGAACTCTAGATCCATATACAAATGCAGTTAAAATGTCCAACCCCGAAAATTCTTTTCTTCTAACATTCCATCTTTCTTTATACAAAATGTAAAACTACCAGGATAGGATTTTGCCCAACTCAATCACAATACACTGAGCTTTTATTTTGGAGGTTGCAGATATTTTTTTTTTCCTTCTTTCCCACTGACTTTGATGATGTTTTGGGATTAAAACAAGGAGCAGGCAGTTCCCATGAGATGAAAGACATAACTGCAAAGGACACTTACTTAGAAGATTAAAAAAAAAAACAACCCTCTTGGAGTTTGAGATGCTGTTATGTATTTATTTAAAGAAACACTCCCTTGAAGGGGCTTAGGCTTCAATATTTTAAATAAGTTTCTGCTTTTATCAACTCTAGTTGGAAATAAAATGTTGCCTTTTTTTTTTTTAATTGCCAAGCTGATGAAAATTATAACAATACATTCCCAAGTAGGTTAAATGTATTATTACAGACAGAGATAATAGCTCCAAGTTCTTCTGTAAACAGTGCTAGTAACAAAACCTGTTTCATCCTAATTTATGGCCAATTATAATTTCCAGCCACCCTTACCCCAGTGACACCGTTTCAAAAATGTTCCCCACACCCCTCCCCCATCAGCTAACTCCCGGCTGGGCACCAAGGCAGCCATTGCTATGGCAAGTCCAGAGCCGTGGTTCAAGAGGTTCAGCCAAGCTCTCAGGCCAAACAGAGTAGAGACTAGGTAGGCTCACATGTCTCTCGGAAAGGACTAATTTATCTTCCTCCTCTAGCCAGTGCCTTATTTCACTACATTCTTTGTGCTTCCACTTCCAGCCCTGCCCAACCCTCCTGTAACCGGCCAAGACAATGAAAGGTTATTGGGTGAAGAGATGAGGCAGGGGAGATGAAGAAGGCAAAAAAAAAAAAGTCTTGTTTTCTTTAGGAAGTAGGCTAAAAACGGAGCGCAGAAGTACTTTTGACAGCAGGCAGAATTCTGCACGCGTGAATGAGCTTTCTCACACTCTTGGGTCAGTCAAGCAAGAGGAGAAAGGAGACCTTTGGTTTCTGTTCCTGACACTACTTCTGCATGCAATGCAAGCCAAGCTGATTTATGTTTCCGTTCCTGCAGGTCTAAAATAAGCACATAGTAGCTTACATAGATCTTTCACGTTGCAGCCAAGATTAATTCATTAGTTATACTATGCTTTTAGATCCCTGGGTAAAAGATGCAAAGAACTAAGTCATTAGTTTCTAACTCAGGCCCTGACTGGCATCAGAAAATAAAGGTGCACACACTACTTCAGGTACCTAAATTCACTACCTTCTGTCTCCGAGTTTCAGACCTCATCATAAGTTGTTTCCAATACCTCCAAACTTTTGGCTGCAACTTTTGAAATCCACCTTTGGGTGTGAGATTGATGAAGTACATTGATTCACTCAGATTGAACTCAGATTAAAAATCATGCGGGGCCCTAAGACAGTGCTGACAGAGACAGAAGCAAATATCGGTTAACATCCAAAACTCATCTCTTTTAGAAGGCCAGTGAGACTACACTTAGAACTCCCTGGATGTATCAACCTTCAGGTGTAATAATTTGGCCCATCTTTGACAAAGATGAGTTCATTATTTGCAAGTTTTCTATTTGTTATAGAACAGAAGGGATTACATACTCTAAAGTAAAAAACATAAAAGGTGTGTTTACAGTTCTTTGCCAGCTTTGAAATCTAGGAAAGAAAGTCTCCTCCTTTCATTAAATTTCTCAGCTTGCTAATGTACTTAAGGTTCATATTTCTCCACAATCCTAAAATACAGATTTATCCTTTTATATTGGATCCTGTATTTGGTTCCAATCACGCAGCTATTCTGCAGGGCTTTTCATCAAAATTTGCCCTCATATTCTGAAGTACCAGCATCCTGTTCCAGAAGTGCCAAATACAGAATTGCTTTTCAAACATTATTTGGTTTTGTTTTTAAAAGCGGGTGTGCCATAACTGCTATTTATCATACTTAGTAGTGGTATCATATCACCATGGGCTGTGGCTGTCTCTTCGATATATTTGTGCTCAGTGGTCTTGCACTTAAATTGTGAAGCCAAAGAGAGGAAGAGCATGGGGACAGGAGCCACAAAAGAAGAGAACCGATCTGCTTTTGTGAGTTTTGTGAGGTCTTGTACAGCAGTGATTCCCAATTCATAAATTTCAGACAAATACACAACATTCTTAAAGCACATCTACACCTGAGTACATGGTCCTTCCAGATTGTTTTAAATATGAATGCAGCTTACATTAATACTTATCTAAATAGAAAGGATATCTTAAAACAGAAATAAATAGAATATATTTACAAACTTCATTGGGAATGCCAATAAATTCATAAGGGGTAGTAGTCTCAAGAAAAAGCTATAAAACTCAGTCTGCCCCCAAAGGTGACTGTTATGCATGGCCCAAAGACATTATGGCATGGTTAGGCTTCAGTATTTCAGAAAAACTAGACCCTGAGAGACTTTCTCCCAGTTACAGAGTTCTCCCTAAGTGCCTTGATACTGGTCATGATTTCTTGATGAACAGCTTTATGGAATTACCCAATGGATGCCAGTGACCATTCAAATCATATTTTGGACTCATCACCACTGTAATGACTAACCACATCTTGTTAAACATGTACATTCAAAATCTGGAACAATATTTTCTCTGGAAATAAACAGAAAGCTGATCTGACACACACTTTTGCTAAATTAAACCAACAGCTCAGCACCTTGGTGGTTTTTTAATATAAAATTCATCGATAAATGACTAAAGACTGTTCACTTCAAGAGAAAAAGATGAAGCCCTCAATTTTAAACTATAAATCACCGTTCTGCAAAAGCTACTTCAAAACCAGTTAAAGGATTTAAATAATGGCAAATGTAAATCACAACTGTTTTCATGGAAATGCTGGTTTATCTTTAATGCTGCACTGTCAATAGCTTTATTGTCACTGGAAGCAGTGAAATGCAAGAATTTTGGTATAATTACCTCAGTGTATTCAGTATTTTAAATTGATCAAATTACGTGAATTGATTTTTAAAGATTCAGCTTAGGGAAGTAGGAAGGGAATGCCTCGGAAAAAAACATCAGTTCCATCTGCAGAATGAATTGATTATATGTTATGGATGGCTCCATGGACATAAAAAATTACAGGTGACTTTGGTTACTAGAGGAGCTATCAGTCAGCCTGAATTATTGACATATTTTTGTGTAGTGTAGCTTCAAATATCTGCCTTGGTTTTCTTTTTCACCCTCAAAATGTAAACATTCAGAGCTATCATCCAAAGGAAGGTCACAAGGTTGAACACAGGAACAAGCTATTCCAGTACCTGCGATTCCATCAAAACCCAACTCTTATCCTGCAGACGGTATGCAGGGGAAAGTTTAACTCTCTTCTTCCATTAGCTTCTCTTAAGATCGTTTTCATATCAAGAGATAGAATCCAAACTAAAAGACTATATTCAGAGACTGTTCCACAGTGATTAGAGAGGGCGTTACACCCTTCGTTTGATGCTTAAGCACCAACTACCAAAAGGATTCACTGGGTGGCAGGAAACTATGAAAATAGAATTAAAGAAGAGATTAAGATTCCCAAATACTATCACATCACTGTAAGGGGAGACCTATAGACTTAAAATCAGGCAATTTAGAAAGCCTAACACACTTCATCTTTGTTCCAAAACACACATCATAACTAATACCAAAGGACACTGGGAGAAAGAAAAAATTAAAATAAAAAAGAAGCTATTTTATATTTATTATCCTTTCCGATCATACACTAACATACAATCCCTTAAGACATGACCACGCTCTTTCCACAGGATCCCATACCGTTTCAATACTCTGAATGGACAGTGATAATTGAACAAGTGATCATTAATTATTTGGTCTTACTCTTACTATTCAGTATGAAGTCCCATGTCTTCTTTACTGTGTACTATTCAGAGCCTGATTTGAACAATGAATTATTCATTTGCTTGTGGGTTTTCCTACAGTGCTCATCACAACAACATCTGAATTTGTTACAAACATTAAGTGATTCATTTTCACATCATCTTTGTGCGATGAAGTGAATGATATCATTGTGTGCGCATTACAGAAGGGGGGGCATGACACAGGGATATTAAAGCATCTGTTAATTCCAAGTGCGCAAACAGAGGCTTGCAGGGCCAAGTTTCTTCAAAATACTTACATTTGTCACACAATTCAAGTCAGCTTCAGTAGCACACGTGGATCATACCCACAGGTCTCAGAGCAGGCCCCTAAAAAATGAGGAGTACAATCATGATCCCCTGATCACCTGAAAACATTCTGCTTTTAAACTATATTGCACATAAGATGTGATGGGACAAAAATGTTGACAGTGGAAGGAAAGAAATTCTCG
This sequence comes from Fulmarus glacialis, assembly GCF_000690835.1. Classification (NCBI taxonomy): domain Eukaryota; kingdom Metazoa; phylum Chordata; class Aves; order Procellariiformes; family Procellariidae; genus Fulmarus; species Fulmarus glacialis. The sequence continues at coordinate 57,889 of NW_009201177.1, forward strand.
GAACAAGCAGTTACATTGCAGAGGTGTCAAAGAAGGTAAACAGCAAAAACCCAGATACCACAGCAGAGGCACCAAAGCACAATAAAGACTTGTGCCATGCTGCTTTCAGAGAACATTCATCCTTTATTGGATGTGGAGGGAAACATAGTGACAAAGGATGAGGAAAAGGTACTTAATGCTTTCTTTGCCTCGGTCTTTAATAGTAAGACCAGTTGTTCTTGGGGTACCCAGCCCCCCTGACCTGGAAGACAGGGATGGGGAGCAGAAGGAAGCCCCCATAATCCAAGGGGAAATGGTTAGTGACCTGCTGCACCACTTAGACACACACGTCTTTGGGGCCGAATGGGATCCACCCAAAGGTACTGAAGGAGCTGGCAGAAGTGCTCACCAAGCCACTTTCAATCATTTATCAGCAGTCCTGGCTAACCGGGGAGGTCCCAGTT
>NW_009201177.1:59637-60250 GCF_000690835.1 Fulmarus glacialis
GGGCGGACTTGGTAGTGTTAGGTTAATGGTTGGACCCAATGATCTTACGGGTCTTTTCCAACCTCAATGATTCTATGATTCTATGATTTGCTGTCTCCACCACTAGTACACTGCTAAGATTTCTTGCTTTATGTCTCTCATCTTCCTCGGCTAGGTGAGCTGGTGCAGTGAAAGGAAGAAGAAATAACACCACTGATTGTTTCATATCTCAGTCAAGTGGGAGAGATCCCAGAAGCTCAGAAGGGGCAGAACACAAAGTGACAGTAGATGGCTGAAAGGGAGCATGCTCCAGCGACCCTCCTCACTGCAGAGCTGGGAGTGCACCAAGAGAGCATGCCAGCAGAGATTAAAAAAGCCTTGCGACTGTGTGCGTTTAAGCTATGGGGACCACCTTTAATCTTTCCCTGTGTCCTGGTTCCGGCTGGGACAGAGTTAACTCTCTTCCCAGTAGCTTGGGGGGTGTGCTGTGTTTTGGTGTGAAAGGAGCGTTGATGGCCCATTGATGTTCTAGCTGTTGCTGGGTGGTACTTGCACCGGTGGAGCACAGCCGGGGTGGTGGACCCAGCTGGCCAATGGGGTATTCTATACCATGTGACATCATGCTCAGTATAAA